>NW_005871361.1:7143-25796 GCF_000147115.1 Myotis lucifugus
GGAAGCCTGCTCCTCACGGACTGGGGCCAGGCCAGGACCAAACCTCCATCCTCTGTTATCCACGGCACCTGGTGTTGGAGCAGTGCAGAGAGGAGAGGGGACCGGGACAAGGAGACGCAGAAGGCACCTCAGAGGGTCACATGACTGAGCAGTCCTGCCCCATTCACAGAGGGGAAGGTAGAACTTGAAGCCTGGGAAAGAGATAAAACCAGCAGAGAGGAGGATGCCAGCAGTGTTCTCAGGGTAGCTGGGCCTGGTAGCATACACATTGTTACCAGAGGCGGGCACGCTGTGTCGTTCCCAGCCTGGCTCAGAGTGTTCAGCTCTGGTGGCAGCACAAACACGGCAAGGCACTGCCAGGCTGCCCCAGAAAACCCAGAGCTACTTGGGCTTCCAAACTACTCGAGGGCATGACTTCAGAAATTTAAAAGGACCAAAACACAGCAGTTAACATCACGTCTTTGTTAATGTCATTTTTATGCTTGGTTTTAAAATACAATTGATTTTACTTCTTTGAGTCTGCTCACCATAGAAAATTGGAAAAGTATAAGTTGAAAGAAAAACACATCCATAATCCCACAATCCAGAGACTTAAAAATGTTTTTATTTTTCAGTTACAGTTTATTTTCAATACTGTTTTGTGTTAGTTGCAGGTATACAGCTTAGTGATTAGACAACCATATACTTTACAGAGTGTTCCCTCCAATACTTTCAGTACCCACCTAGCAGCATACATAGTTATGACAATATTATTGATTATATTTTCTATGCTGTACTCTATTTTGTAACTGCCAATTTGTACTTAATTCCTTCACCTTTTTCACCCAGTGTCTCCCCCTCCCCCTGCCCACCACAACCATCAATTTGTCCTCTGTGTCTATGAGTCTGTTTCAGTTTTGTTTGTTAGTTTATTTTGTTCTTTAGATTCCACATGTAAGTGAAATAATGTGCTATTTGTCCTCTCTGACTGACTTATTTCACTTAGCTTAATACCCTGTAGGTTCATCAATATGGTCACAAATCATAGGATTTCATTCTTTTTTATGGATATTAACCCCTTATCAGAAATATCATTGACGAATACATTCTCCCATATGTTGTATTTTCATTTTGTTGATGGTTTCCTTTGCTGTGTAAACACTTTTTAGATTGATGTAGTCCCATTTGTTTATTTTTTCTTTTGTTTCTGATAGCAATGTATCAGAAAAATTATTGCTAAGAGAATGTCAGAGATTTTACTGCCTATGTTTTTTTCTAGGAGTTTTATGGGTCCGCGTCTTACATTTAAGATTTAACCCATTTTGAGTTTATTCTTATGTATGGTGTAAGAGGGTGGCCAAAGGAGGCCTGATTCCCTCTCACTGTCTCCCACCCCAGCAATGTGGCCAGCTGTACCTGGCTCAGGACTTTGATGTGACAGTTAGGGAGGCTGGGAGGAAGATTTGTTAGAACTCATTTGGGCTTATGTCATGTCGCAGGGCCACATCTGGGCGTGCAGTGTGGTGGTGATGTTTAAAGGCTGTACTGGGGGAGACGTTGGGACCAGCTGTTCCTATGGTATGACCTTGGCTATGAATCCAGCTGCCCACTCATTTGGTTGTCCAGCTTTCTCATCCATTCTGAGCTTCCCAGTGGAACTGCCAATTTTTTTTTTCTGTTTTGCTTAGTCTGTGACAGCTTCTGTTGCTTGCAACCACAAAAGTTAGTTCTTAAATCTTTTCAACAGTAGAATAAATTTCAGGCACTAGCTTCAATTCCCAGCCAAAGTTTTCATGCAGATTAAGTCCTGGATGTATTAGAAGTGTTGTGCTTAATGCTGGCCTTTTGGACAAAGAACAAGGCAACCCTAGATCTGTGTCTCACTGCTCAGTCCAGAGCCTGCTGAGAGAGAGGAGGTACTGAGAGCTGCTGAAGGGAAGAATGAAGGAAGGGAGAGAGCAAGCAAGGGAGGAATTTACACATGCCCACTTCCTGCAGGCAGCTTATGTGTGCTCCACTTGAGTTCCTAAGGCTCTTTGGGCCTCCATCTGCTGAATCCTCTGACTTGAGTACCCAAAACCATTGCAACTCATCCTCCCTTCTCGCCCTTATGGGCTCCTGTGTTTCCCAGAAGATGGCATGACCCAAGTTAAAAACCCTGGTGTCTCCCAAGACCCTTCTGGTCGACCTTCTAAATGTTTCTCAACCCCTGCCTTGCCTCCCCAGTACACTGTCTCCGCCTGCCACTATCTCTCATCTATCCAAATTTGCAAATGGTGACCTTGCTCGACACAGAACTTGTCTTCAGGAGGCCACTAGGGTGGCAGGAGCAGGCCCCCAGAGGCCAGCTCACTTTTGACAAGCCACACTGCTTGCCTGGGATTCTCAGAGTTTAGGCAAGAGCCCATGGCAGGCCCAATCAATAAGCAGAGCTCCAAGGACTCAGGCCAGACCTGAATCCCACCTGGAGCCAAGCTGGAACTGTCCATCTTGGCAGAGGGAAATATTTGTGTGCCCTTCTAGAATCCCCTATGGGCAGGGCCTGAGTCTGGGTTCACTTCTCTTTCCCTCACTCCCCCCTGTCCCCAGTTCAAGCACAGAGCCTGGCCCACTGTCAGTGCGCAGACCTCACTCCCCCCTGTCCCCAGTTCAAGCACAGAGCCTGGCCCACTGTCAGTGCGCAGGAAGTGTGGATTGATTAGGAACTCTGGGATCATTGCCTCAGGCCTTTCTTGGCATGCACCAAAAGTGAGACCTGGCAGGGCCGGTGTGGCTCAGTTTGAGTATTGACCTATGAACCAGGAGGTCCTGGTTCCATTCACAGTCAGGGCACATGCCCCAGTTGCAGGCTTGATCCCCATATATGGGGACACACACACACACACACACACACACACACACACACACACACACACACACATATATATATATATATATAGAGAGAGAGAGAGAGAGAGAGAGAGAGAGAGAGACCTGGACACCCAGCTACCTCTGCTGCCTCATATCCCCAATTCCTCCCATGAGCTCTAGGCTCCATCCACACCAACCTGTTCCCTGAATGTGTGCCAGGCTTTTGTACAGTTTGTCCACGCCTTTGGACATGCTGTCCCTTCCACCCAAAGCCCTCCCTCTACCAGGTCAGCCCAATGCACGCCCACTAATCCATCCTTCCTTTAAGGCTCAATGAGTGCAAGTACTGTCTCCCCTGGGAAGCCTTCTGGAACTTGCCCAGGAGGCTCCCTCATTGTGCCCCTTTGGGCCCTGCCCATGCAGGCCTCTGTTATACCACTTGGCACAGAGTGTTGTGGGTATGTGTTCCTCCACGAGGCAACACTTCTGAGGGAACTGGATCTGTTTCTCTCTGTACCTCCAGTGCGTAGCCAGGGCCTGGCACAAAGAGAAAACCAGGATGTTTCTTCCCTACCCACCCGCACTCCTTGGAAGCAGGAGATGCAGCTGGAAAGCTTTCAGGGACTTGAATGCCAGGCTCAGGAGAGACTTAATCAAATTTTAATAGTTGAATGATAGTGGTGGCTGGACCCCCTCATTTGGGGAAAGAAGAGTGATTTTTTAATTTGGCTCTCTCCCACCCCAGGAATCAGGGGGTTAGTTCTCAGCAGGAAGATGGAAGAAGGGCCTCTGCCTGGGGCTCTGCTGTCCCCTCCCCTGGACACTGCTTCTGCATTCACTCCCAAGTCCTGATGTCTCTCTCTCTTTCCAAAGGCCTGGGTTCTGGGATCCACCCCCACTACTCAAGGGCCAAGTCCAAACCTCAATCCCCTGTTATGTAAGTGAATTATCTGCTGTTCCCAACCAGCGCCAGCCAGATCTTCTCCTCCCCCTCCTCCTAATTGATTTAATCTTCTCATACCAGAGAGCTGGGCGGGATTGGGGAGACAGAAGCCAACACATCAGTGACGTAGGCTCATTAATGACAGGGAATCTAGGTCATGGATTGGCTCTGATTTCCCCCTCCCAGTCATTTGGGTCTCTGAAAGGACATTTTCAGCTCCTCCTCAGTTCTAGATGGAGAGAAAGTTGAGGGTCTCATAAGACCTATCTATCTCTCAAATCTCCCTAAACCCCGAGCTTTGGATAGAAATTCCCAGCATCCTTATCTGAGCACAGGGCACAGCTAAACCCAGCTTTTTAAGGAATGAAGAGATGAACAGATGATTTCATTTTGAGGTGGGAAGAGAACTTAGAGTTGCTTTCCACACCAAACAAGTCCCCACTTGGCAACTTTTCTAGTAATGTTCAGATTCTACTTATACATGCCCAAGACGGGAAGCTCACTCCCCGAAGATAGTCCTTTCCTTGTGTGATGGCCTTTCTCACAAGGGGCTGAGACATCGGCCTTGTGACTTCCTCTGGGACCCACCCAGCCTTGCCACTGAGGCCACAGGACATGCCCCAGGAAAGCGAGACATAGTGATTGTGTTCCATGACTTTGCTCTTCTCTGGGCTGAACACCCTGGTCCTTTCACCAGTTTCTCACTTGTGACTTTAGAGATTACTCCTCCCTGTATTTCCGCTATGGCTAAGCCATGGATGTCATCATCCCAGATGGGAAGAGTGAACACAGACTCCAGGGCAGTGTGAACAGCTCAGGTTCTTGATTTTGATATTAGACTTCCATTGATACAGCCTGAAATTGCCTGAGAGCATTTGGGGTATTAGCACATTTTTTACTTAGCTTAAACATGGAGTCAGTCAACCCCATAGCAATTTTTCTGACATTAGAACGAAAAGTTTCCATGAAAATGATCTTTGTAATATTAGGAATATCTCCATGTTTCTTTCCCATAATTCTTTTCATCTACCCTAACATTTATTTTTTCCATACAGTCATGCAATTATCCATCCATTCCTTCACCCACACAACTATCTATGTATTAATCCATCCATTCACCAACCCCAATATCCACCTACATTCCCTTCTACTCAGCTGTCCATAAATTCACTCATTCACCTGTTCATTTACCCACCTACCTACCAACCCACTTATCCACTTATCCATTTTCTATGCACCTACCCTATTATGGGTTTATCTTTCCATCTAGCCATTCACCCACCATACACCCATATACCCATTCACCAATCTATACATCTATCTCTTCATCTACCCTCTCTCCTAGTCACCCATACATCTACATTCATCATCCATCTAATAATTACTGAGATTCTATTACATTTCAAATCTTGAATATTCTGAATGATTCAAAGCTGAATGAAATACAAGCGCTCTCTCTCTCTCTCCCTCCCTCTCTCTCTCTCTGTCTCTCTGTGTTTTCACTCTTTGGGGAGAGGGTGGGAGCCAATAAGGCAGATGATGCTGAGTACTGTAAAACAGAAACAAAGAAAGTGCCTTGGGATTCAGAGGAGGGAGAAATGGCATCTGGATAAGGTTATGGATGCCTTCCCACCAGGGGAGACTTTTTGTTTGGGCCTTAATGGAACAGCAGTATTTGGACATACACAGATGCATTGGAAGTAATACTAAGTAGAAGAAGCAGCACATCAAAGATATAGAGAGCAAAATTTGAGTATCATTCTTTATATCTCTGCCTAAGTGCATAGTACAGAGCAGGGCACACTATAATAACCTAATATATACTTATTGATTGATATTTTTCCTTCTCTCACAGAGGCACCCTCCCCCCCCCCCCCAACACTTGATCTGAATAAGATTTCACTCTTTATCTTTAAGAGGGTTCCACTAGATGGCCTTGGACAAGTCATGGACCTTTTCTGGGCTTCTTTGAGTTTGTATTTCTTCTTTAACTTTGGGGTAGTATTTCTGTCTCTATCTGGTGGTCCTCCCCCCTCCCATTTTAATTATTTCTACTATTCTCTCTGCCTTCTGCTGAGAGACCAGCATTTCCATATATCTTACATTTTATTATCTTTTGTCAGCACCAGTGAACTCAATCCCACCTGTCTTCAACTGCCTCAGCCCCATACCCAGGCAAAAAAGTGTGTGAGTGGATAACGGGGGAAGTTCTGTGCAAGTGAAATAGGATTGAAGTAGAAACCAGGAGCCATGGATTTAAACCCAGCTTTGCCATGAGCTTGCTGTAGGACCTCAGGCCAGTCTCTTTCCCTTTCTGTTTTAAAGGTTCCTCTTCTCCATAGAATTTTAGCACTGAACACAGAATTTGAAATTGTCTAGTCCAACGTCCTCATCCTACAAATGGAAAAACTGACTCATAAAAGCCATGTGACTTGCTCTAGATCATATCTAGATTAGTGGTAAAGCCAGAACTAAACTTAAAATTTCCTGACTTTTGGTTCAGGGTTTTCTTTACCTAACCACATCATTTCAGACTCCATTCACAGCCCCTATTTTTCTCGGGGAAAGTTTCCTCTCCACCTCCATTCCCAAGGAAGAAATGTATGAATCCCCCAAGAGTTTCTGGCTGTGTGTTACTGATTCATGCCTGGGTTGGGGCTGGGCAGGCAGTATTTAAGAGCAAGTATTCCCAGCCTGGCAGAGTTAATTATGTTCATCAGGAAGAGAAAAGAGAACGGAACAAGGCACTCTGGTTATCCACTGGTCTTTAATCAAATTGAGAAAAGAGGAAATCCATCACCCAGAGGCTAAGGGAGTTGGAGAGCTTGGCTTCTTCCGCTGGCTCCAGAGTCCTGTAATGGGTTGGGCGCTGTCCAAGGTGCTGACATCTTCGCTTGCTGTTCCAAGTTGCTGGGTGGAGCTGGGAGGAGCCCACTTCCACTGAGGGAAAGCTTGTAGGAGGTGCCCCAGGATAGAGCAAGGGTCTGGACATATTTCCCCTTTGCATCCTGAATCTTCCCTTTTCCATTCATTTGTCTCTGCTTTAGGAAAAATATCCTTTCTTATGGTCAGAGTCCTGGGCTGGGATTGTAGGAATAGAAAAAGAGGGGAGAGCCCTAGACCCTTTGCTCTTGAGGCTACAGCCCCCAGGATGAGGGTGGAAGCCCAGTCATTGGCATTGGGGACTTCATCATTTTAAGGAGAGATGTGGCTTCTGCTTTTACAAAATCTTCAGTGCAATAACAGAGACATGAACTTGCCTTTGAGAATTTATTAATCTGGTGGAGGAACATCATTCTACCTTTAACTCTAGCTCAAGTATAAAATAAGGGAGTCATGGCTCATGTCTACATGGCGCCTCCAGTCTGATGGAGAAGACATGGTCTTTCTCTAGAAAACTCTCAGGCTGGTTGAAGAAGACATGCTATTTTTTTTCCTTTTTTTTAAATTAAATCTTTATTGTTCAGATTACATTTGTTCCTCTCCCCCCCCCCCCATAACTCCCCTCCTCCCAGTTCCCGCCCCACCCTCCACCCTCACTCCTCACCCACTGTCCTCATCCATAGGTGCACGATTTTTGTCCAGTCTCTTCCCGCATCTCCCATTCCCCTTTCCCCCCAAGAATAGTCTGTCCATTCCCTTTCTATGTCCCTGATTCATTATAATCACCAGTTCATTCTGTACATCAGATTATTTATTCACTTGATTCTTAGATTCACTTGTTGATAGATGCATGTTTGTTGTTCACAATTTGTATCTTTACCTTTTTCTTCTTCCTCTTCTTAAAGGATACCTTTCAGCATTTCGTATAATACTGGTTTAGTGGTGATGAACTCCTTTAGCTTTTCCTTATCTGTGAAGCTCTTTATCTGACCTTCAATTCTGAATGATAGCTTTGCTGGATAAAGTACTCTTGGTTGTAGGTTCTTGGTATTCAGCACTTTGAATATTTCTTGCCATTCCCTTCTGGCCTGCAAAGTTTCTGTTGAGAAATCAGCTGACAGTCATATGGGTATTCCCTTGTAGGTAATTGAGTCTCTTTCTCTTGCTGCTTTTAAGATTCTCTCTTTGTCTTTTGCTCTTGGCATTTTAATTATGATGTGTCTTGGTGTGGTCCTCTTTGGATTCCTTTTGTTTGGGGTTCTCTGCGCTTCTTGGACCTGTAAGTCCATTTCTTTCACCAGGTGGGGGAAGTTTTCTGCCATTATTTCTTCAAATAGGTTTTCAATATCTTGCTGTCTCTCATCTTCTGGCACCCCAATAATTCTGACATTAGTGCGCTTGAAGCTGTCCCAGAGGCTCCTTACACTATCTTCGTATTTTCGGATTCTTTTTTCATTTTGCTTTTCCGGTTGGGTGTTTTTTGCTTCTTCGAATTTCAAATCTTTGGCTTGATTCTTGCGCTCCTCTGGTCTGCTATTGGGTATAATATTCTTTATTTCAGTCCGTGTATGCTTAATTTCTAGTTTCTTTATCGTAGCATCAAGGGTCTCATTAGTTTTTGTGAGACTCTCCACAAGTTTATTGCAAGCCCTCAAAATTGCGTTTTTTAGCTCCATATCCTCCATTTCTGTCATGTTTTTTTGTCTCCGCATTTTTTATGCTTTCTTGGTGCACCCCCTTGTGGTCTTTGTGCGCAGTCTTGTTCTAGTTAAGCCCTGATTTTTTTAGTTAATACTGAGGGATTTGACCACCAGGCTGACTGGCTGTGAGAATCAGCTGTGTGGAAAACTTCTGTCCTCTGGGGAGGTGCTAATCTAGCCTTTGCCTGAGGCGATCCGGCAAATGGCTCTGCGCAGGGCTTGGGCGGGGCGGGATCCACAGGGCGGGTGGAGGGAGCAGTTATGGCTGCTCTCAGTCCCTTCCCAGAGGCTCTGCTTCTCAGAACCCCGGCAGCCGCTGCAAACCTCGGAGAGAAAGCTGCCCTTAGGTTCCAACTGATGCCGGACAATCCCGCTTCTCCCATCTGAGTCTGAGTCCCTAGAGACTCGCCCGGATCTGGAGCCCAGAGCCTGAGACTCCCTCCCGACTGAAAACGACA
The DNA here is from genome assembly GCF_000147115.1 of Myotis lucifugus. Classification (NCBI taxonomy): domain Eukaryota; kingdom Metazoa; phylum Chordata; class Mammalia; order Chiroptera; family Vespertilionidae; genus Myotis; species Myotis lucifugus. The sequence continues at coordinate 15,957 of NW_005871361.1, forward strand.
ACCGCGCCCTCAGCCACCAGCCCGCTTTGCGCGCGCACCTCGGTACCTTTGTATTTTCCACACTGCGCCTCCTCTGAGCCTCGGTTTGCTGTTCTCTTTCCTTCTAGTTGAAGAGTCTCTCCTCAGCCAGCTTTCCTGTGGTTCTGGGTGATGTCTGTTCCGTCTTTTAGTTGTATTTTTGAAGTGGTTGTTTGCGGCAGCAGTCTCCGGTGTTTACCTATGCCGCCATCTTTCAGAAGACATGCTATTGATTTAGGGGGAAACCTCAGTTATATTCAGGGAGATGGATGGACAGATAACTTAAAATTTGCAAAATAATTAACTAAAGAGCTCAGATCTTCACACATGTTATTGTGGTTACTGGTGCTAGATATTTAGTGTCAATCAAGGAAGTCTTCCTGGTAGAGGTGAATTTGAGTTTAAAGGACAGCAAGGGACTTGGGTCCATAGATCTTAGGCCCCCTGAGAATCATGACCATACTTTCTCATTTCCCTACATCCCCTTTGTAATATGCACAAGCCTGAGCATAGAGAAGGCCCTTGTTTAATGAACAATCACCAACAGATAGAGAGTGAATGTATCTAACTGGTGAGTTGGAGACAGCAGAGTGGGAATGGAGTAGGGATCAGGGAGGAGGGCTGGTTGGAACGGAGAGCCTGAGGCTGGTGTGGGGGAATGGCAGTAGAGTGATAACAGGGACAGAGGGAGTTGCCCTATGTGTGTGGAGGCCACTGAAGCACAGCATTTAGAGCAACTCCCTCATGTTTATGGAGTTGGTGAGAGACACTTTACTGAATCTTGGATAGTTAACGCTGGAGACTATTAAATTATAAAATCATAGACTGCTCAGCTTCTAGAGCTACACAATCATGGAAAGTTAGAGAATTAAAACCATAGCATTGCCCTAGCCAGTTTTGCTCAGTGGATAGAGTGTCAACCCACAGACTGAAGGGTCCTGGATTCCGTTCCAGTCAAGGGTACATACCTCGGTTGCAGGGTCGGTCTCCAGCCCTGGGCAGGGCGGGAACGGGAGACAAACAATCGATGTCTCTCTCTCACATTGATGTTTCTCTCTCTGTGTCTTTCCCCCTCCCTTCCACTCTCTCTAAAAATCAATGGGAAAATATCCTTGGGTGAGGATTAACAAAAATATAAATAAATAAATAATCATAGCATCTTAACAGGGCAGAATCACAGTGTGTTGAAATTATAGAACTGTAGTCTCTTAGAGCCAAAGAGCTAAAAATTCACACTAGAGAATCTTAAAATTCAAGCTATCTCAGTGTCAAAGGGGAAAAGAAACACTATTTTATGGGCTCCCTCTAGTTTTATCTGTGATGGTGCTAGGAGTATTCTAGTACATTATCCTATCCAATTCCTTTCACAGGTTTTAAGCCATTCCGTCCCATCTCTACGCAATGCAGTACTTCTGACAAAGGTCTATCAAACACAGGCTTCCGTAAGTTTCTTTACAGAGGAGTCCTTGCCTCTGTGCATACCTCTACCCCCTGCTGACTAGCAGCTGGAAAGTTCTAACTTATATAAACTATACTCTGTCTCCTTGCAGTGTCCCCACACTAGTCCAGTTCATGCCCATAGAGCTACCTGGAGTAAGTCTGATCTCCATTCACACGACAGCCTTTCAGACAGGTAGAAGTCCTGCTTTCTTCTCTCAGATAAGCTGGTTGTTCTCATGTAGCGAGACATGGGGCGGCAAATCCAAGAATATTTGATCTGGAAAGGCCCTTACAGTCATGTTGTCCAGAGACTTCCATTTATTGCCAGGCAATACAGCATTATGGTCAGAAAGCCTGGGCTGCAGAGAGAGAGAAGCCTGAATTCAGAATCCAGAGATACAGCACTAACTTGCTATGTAACCGTTGGCAAATTACCTAATGTCTCTGGGTCTCACTCTCCTTATCCACAAAACAAAGAGAATAATAATATTGACATAGCAGAGTTGATGTGAGGATTGAATGGGATAAAGCAGGGGAAGCTCTTAGCAGAGTGCTTGGCACACAGTAAGCAGTCAGTAAATATTAGCTATGATTATTAGAGGCCCAGAGGTGCAGGGACTTGCTCAAGATCACAGAGTAACTCAGAGGCAGAGCTGGAGTTAGACCAAGGACTCCTGCCTCCCAACCCAGGGCCCTTTCCTATTCCACATTTCCACTGTGCCTTCCTCAGGAAAAGGAAATGACCCCAAAGGGAACTGGAATACTTTGTCACTGAATCAGTTGGAATGCAAGTAAGAGAAAACCTGGTTTAGAATGGCTTGAACCTTTTATTTCTTTAACAAGGAGGCCGGAGGAAGGTGGATCCAGGGTTGGTCTGGTGATTCACCATGTTTCTGATGACCCAGACTTTTCCCATTCTAAGCCTTGAGGGAGACTCTACTTGTGATCACAAAGTGGCTGATGTGACACTGAGCACCGTGCCCTCCCAAGCAAGAAGAAAGGGCCTGGGAGCAAAAAGGGCCTCCTCCTCTCATGCCTCTCTTTTAACCAGGAAGGGAGCTTTCCAAGTGGACCATCTCCTTATATGCCATTGACCACAGTGAGGTCACACATCCACTCTTAGACCACTTACTGGCAAAGGGAACGGTGTTTCCATGAATTGCTTGGATCATCCCTGTTCCTGGGCATCTTGCTTCTGAAATAAGGACGAGGGGATTGGCTGTGGGAAGGTAACCAATAGTACCTGCCATACTCACACTCTGTCTTCTCTCTAGATAGGCCTCATCTTTCCAGCCTCTGCCAGGGAGCCTTCCCTATTTACACCCATTTGACCAGCACACCCTCTTCTACCATGTAATCAAACATTACCCAGTTCAATTCATAGTCTACTTTGACAAGGTCTCTCATCTTCTCATGTCCAAATCTTGTCTTCTTAACCTGTCAGCTTTGGGAGGCTAATAACAGCTACTAATGAATAAGTACCTATTGTGTGCCAGGCACTGTTCTAGGCACTTGTGAGCCAGCTCCCAAATGGCTCCCAATGATCCACACCTCCTGGTATTCCTACCCTTTTGTATTCCCCTCCCACATTTTACCAAGGTTAATCTGTGTGACCAATAGAATATGGCAAAAGTGATGATATGTCACTTCCAAGATTAGTTGTAAAAGATGAGTGGCTTCCATCTGGGTAGCACACATTCTCTTTCTTGGATCATTCATTCTAGGAGAAGTTAACCACCGTGTCATGAGCAGCCTTGTGGAGAGGCTTGTGTGGAAAGAAACTGAAACCTTTGACCATGGTTACAGAATAAGCCTGGAAAAGGATCCTCCTGCCCCAATTGAGCCTTCTGATGACTGCAGCCCTGGCTGACATTCACTTGCAACGTCATGAGAGATCTTGAGCCAGAATCTCCTAATTGATCCTCGTCTGGGTTCTTTATCCTCAGAAACTGGGTGAGATAATAGAAATTTGTTGTTGTTTTAAAAAATATTTTTTTTATTGATTTCAGAGAGAGAGATAGAAACATCAGTGATGAGCGAGAATCATTGATCACCTGCCTCCTGCACGCTCCCCTTCCCTACTGGGGACCGAGCCCACAACCGGGCATGTGCCCTGACTGGCAATCAAACTGCGACCTCCTGATTTATGGGTTGATGTTCAACCACTGAGCCACACCAGCTGGGAAAAACTTGTTGTTTTAAGATGCTAAGTTTTGGGGTAATTTGTTACTCAGCAATGGTTAACTACTTACTGTAGTGCTGCATTATCACATTAAATCCTCAGAACAAATGTGAAAGGTGGAATTTTTTCCCTACTTTTCAGATGAGAAAGCCAAAGCTGAGATGAGTGTAGTGACTTCCCACACCTGGGAAGTGGCTGAGCTTGGATTTTCCCATGTCTATTGGGTTCCAGATCCCAGGGAACCTGGTTCTGTTTTCTCAGCTGGAATGGCTCCAGCTCCAGGGCGAAGTTTGAGGAACCGAGGACAGGAGGACGTGGTCTCTTTGTCTGAGGTGTTTCTCTCCCTCTTTTCATTTCAATCACGTTGGTTTGCAGCTATGGCATCTTTGTGTATATGTGAGTCAGTGACAAGTAGGTTTATTCGAAAAAACATCAGAGTTTTAGGAGGGGGATATTTGGGCTCTTGAGTGACCTTGGATAAGTTCTTACGCTCTTGTAGGTCTCAGTTTCTTTATCTCCCGTATGGAGATAATAACTCTGTTCCACATTCCTCACCAGGGAACCATGAGCATCCAGTACAAAGGGACTTTGTAAAATGTCAAGTATTGTGATCCCAGAAAGGTTTGCTTTGAGTAAGGAGCACCCTCACCCAAGGCACTCACAGTCCCCATGGAGGTAGCCCCACACAATCTGCAAGGGTGGCCAGTGCTCCCTCTTCTCTCCCACCTGAGTCTCAGGAGACAGAGTACTGAGAGAACTTGAGAGCCCCAACCCACTCCTTCAACCTCCTCCCTCACTATCACCTCCCTCTTAAGCAACCTTGCAGCCACTGAAGTAGTGGAAATTTCCCAAGCCTGACAGGAGCCTTTCTGTATGCTGAGCCTCTGTCTGTGCAGTTTCTTCTCCCTGGACACCATGCCCAACTTCTCCACCTGGTGCGTCACTACTCATCTTTCATGACTCAGATGTCCCCACTTTCAGGATACCTCTTGACCTGGTTCAAAGCCTACTTCTCCTCTGCATTAGTGCACCAGCCTCCTGCCTGAGCACTTGGACTCCAGCTTCTCTTTTCTACTCAAAGCCCCCTGTGGCACAGCCAGCGGTCTTTCTAAAACACACATCTTGTCACGTCACTCCCTGCTTAAAATAACCGCCCAACGGAATAATCCATCAATCAATGTTTCAAGAGCTCCTCCTTGCTCTCAGGAAAACATCCAAAGCCTCCAGCTGGAACTCAAGGCTTGCTCCCCACTGGTGTCTCCAGCCTCAGCTCTCCTCTCTCCTGGTCGCCCTGCACAGGTGGTACATCCTAGCCACATTGATCTCGTTTCATAACTCAGACACACCTCACTCTCTCGTGTCTTCCGATCTGCTGGTCCCATTGTTTTCCATGCCCATTCCCATCTTAGCCACCTAGTCACTTCCTGCCTAACGTTGAAGGCCAGCTCTGATTTAACCTCTCCTGGGAAGCCTGCCTGGGTGGTCCCAGGAAGAGTCCATGGCTTCTTCTTCCCTCTCCTATATGACTTCTCAAGCTTTTGTTACTGTTTGTCAGCTTGCCTGCTTACACTGGAAGTTTCTTGTATCTGACACAGGGTTGTGTCCCCAGCAGGGTCAGCACAGGTGCTTGGAGCAGCCATGTAGGATTTGTTGGTTGGTTGAATGAATGAATGAATGAATGGTGAATGGATCCATCCTTGAACCCTCACTTCTTGGCCAGCCTCAGAACTGTTATTTTCCAGGGCAAGCCCATTTTATAGCAAAAGAGGAAGCAGAAAGGACTGCTCTGGAATGGAGAAAGCAAATCAAAAAAATGTAAATCTGGTTGAGAAAAGCTGTCCCAGGTTGGCTGTGGGGAGAGATAAGACTGGGATGGTGAGCCCTGGTTGACAGTAAAAGAAATTAGGGGACAAGCAGAGCTTCAGCCAGGCCAGGGCAAAGGGAGTGTCTCCCTTCAGTGGTACCGCCTCCCTCTGTCTTTGCCACTTTCCCTGCCCCCATGCTCTCTGCACTCCATCAATTCTCTCAGGGATCCTGGACGGAGAAGGAAACTTAGAAATGTTGATCAGCAAATGCACTCATTATTTGGTCTTCACAACTTTTGGGAAACAGGAGATAGGAATGCTCAACCTCACTTTCCAGGTGAAGAAACAGAGGTGTAGAGAAGTTAAATTGCTTGTTCAGGGTCACACCATGAATAAGTGGCAGAGTCAAGATTTGAGTTTAAATCTGACTCTAAAACGCTATTCTTTTCCCTCCATTGCACTGAGGTCTTGATCCAGGCTTCAAAGGGTCCCCAGCCTCTGAAATCAGATGCACAATTGTGTTTATGTGCATTTTTTTAATGGAGAGTTTATATCTTGTATCGTCCAAGATGATTGTCACTCATTCCCTTGCCTATACCATCTTCCCTCCCTGGAGGAGGCCTTTGAGCTGAGTACAGAAGAATGGGATAGAGTAGAGTGGGATGAAGAAGGCCAGCTGGGTAGAGAAGAACACATGTAGGGGTAGATTCGGAAGAAAGAATTCAATAGGTCTAAAGAATGCTGAGGGTGCTATGGGTTCTTACTCCTCATTTATGTGTGCTCCAATCATGGCTCCTGGCTCCCAACTTCTAAAGAGCATCTGACCACCTTGCAGCTTCCCAGCATCGGTCCGCAGGCCAAAGGAACTCCAGGCCAGGCATCAGGATATCCGCTCTGCTTCAGTCCTGTCCTCTGTTGGACTTTATCACCTGTAGAATCTTGCAAGATTTCACACCTTCTCCTGAGCACACAGGTCAATTGCTGGTGGTTCCTCATGGACCAGCGGCTAATATTAGGGAAGAGGGCTGCACCCTGGGCCCCTCCATCTCTGGGAACCCCTTCAGCCTTTACCTGCTCCACTCCTGGCTCTCAGCCCACGTCTCTCTTGCGATGACTCCTGAAGTCTCCTGGCCCTGACCAGCCTGAGAGGTTTTAAGCACAAGGACCTCATCTTCTTCAAATCTCTGCTGAATGTAGATTCGGCATCAAGACCCAGCTTGATGGGGCCCCTGCATGTGTTCACATTGTCATGTTCTTGGGAAGTTTGCAAAGGTAAGATACTTTAACCACAATCGGTTAAGATTGCTAAGTCTTTTCACGCCACCTTCCCTTGTGTTCCAACTTCCCTTTATATGAGGTGGTTGGAGAGGCCATGGGCATTTCTGGGATCTGGCTAAGGGGGATTTGAATTGGGAATCAATTTAATTTGGGTCCATTGAGATATATTTATGTGGTTCTCAGTCATCGCTGCATTTAGGTAAATCATTGCCAGCCACCTCTCTGTACAGAATGGCTTCTAGGAATCTTCCTACACACTGTCCAACTCAGAATTGTGACATCAAGATGTCATATCCAGAGGGCATCTCATGACAGGAATGTATTCCAGGCCACCTGGCCCTGGAAGCATATGGGCAATGGAGGAGAAACAGGTTGGAAATGTACAGAAACAGAAGCTAATCTGTGGGAAATCCTTCCACTTGTCAGGGGAGGAAATGTATTTCAGAGGTGTGCACGGCAGTTAGTAAAAAATACTGTGCTGTTTTTCTGAATTGTGTGACATAGTTGTTTTGACTTCTTTTCTAAGTAGATACTCATTTTCTCATTTTTGTGTTCTTTTTCTTAGAGGGCTCCCCAAATTGTATAAGCTTCAGTTCCCACAAAGTCTGGATCTAACCCCAGTGCCACCATTTATTTTCTGGGTGACGTTGGGCAAGTTACGTAACCTTTCTGAACCATTTCCTCTTGGGTAAACGTAAATGATGATTTGGACAGGTGAGGACTCCAAAAGCCTCACGCCCTTATTCCATTTCTGAAACCATTACTAGAGGAAGTAACCCAGCCGGATGAAAATTAGACCAGAATATACAGATAGGGGGAGATGTAATACACAAGAAATAATGGTGAGCAGTGATTCCAGTCAAACTCAAATCTAAGTAATTGGAAATAACGCAGTTGTTGCAAATTCTAATGCAGTTTGTAAGAAAGGATTTTTGTAATAAGAGAGACGGTATGCAAAAAAAAAATTTAATAACAAGCTGCATCTACAATTCCAGCAAAACCTGGGAAATGGGGGAAGGAGAAGGAATATAAACACATGAACAGTCTCTTCCTGTTGGGAACTTTGAAATTCTTGTCACTGATAAACACAGGCTCAGATATTTGTTAAACATTTAAAGGTATCAACAAATAGTAGGATAAAATAGGAAACTTCTGTACTTCCCTCTTCTTTCACATGAGATAGCCTCAAAGCCTGATGCTGGGAGCTTCTCAGAGGACCACAGCCAGGTGTCTCCTGTCCCTTCAGCTCTCCCCGGCCCTGCCCCCGCCCCACATGGCTGGATACAGCGTGTGGGAAGCTGCTGCTGATGGCTCCCTGTCTCCTGCCTCTGGAGCAGCAGATCCCAGCCAGGTCAGATAGGGGAAGGCAACAGAACGGGCTGGGAGCAGATCAGGAAACGCTCCTCCCAGGGAGATAAGCAGGCCTGGCCATAGCATCAGTCAAGGCCTGACGTACACAGGCCCGGTTTGTTTAGACCCGAGCATTCCACAGACCGACTCAATACACAGAGCCGGGCATTACTGCTCCCAGCATCACATTACTCATTACACAGCTGAACATTACTGCTCCCAGGCATTACAGGCCTGGGCAGTACAAAGAGCAGGTCCTTATACCAACCCCGCATCACAGAGAACCAGTTTACCCCCCAAACTTAGGTGCCATAGAAACGGACATTATCTACAGAGCCCCAGGTGACACAGATTCAAGCGCCTAGGAGGAAATGGTGAAATTAGGATTCTAGCTACAAAAGCCACAGTGACTTTGGTGGGGGGCCCTGGTCAAATGTGTAAAATCTTGGCAATGCATAGGGTACCAGTGAGTGTGTGGTGGGTGTGTTTGGTCTTTGAAGTTGGAAAACACCCAAGTGAGGGGCCCAGGTCTCCCTCTCCACCGGAGCCTCTCACCCAGACTGCGGCTCCCTGAGGGCAAGGTCTGAGACTTCCTGAGTCCAGAGAGTGAGCCTCCCCAAGAAGTTCAGAACCCTTAGGGCCCTGACCCAAGATTTCCTAAAGGCCCTGCCCAGTCTGGATGCTCACCTCCTGCCCCAGTGGATCTCTCCTCAGAGCTCAGGGCTCTGCCTCCAGGGGGCACCAAACGGACACTTCTTGACAGAGGCGATCCTGGCCCCACCCCAGGCTGAGGAGGAGACCTGAGTCCATCCTGACAGCACAGATGGCCACAGGGCTCCTGACAACCAATCTCAGGCCAAGAGCCTGGAGGAGGCCTGGCCGTGGCTGCCACTCTTGGCCAGGGGAGGGCCCTGGGACAGCTCACACTCTGGATTCTTCAGGCTTCTTCTCTGGTCCTGACATTAACGGCTGCTGCTGTAGGCCGGGACATGTCACCACCTTGGTCCCCTCCTCGTTGCCCTGCTGCCTTAGGATAGCCATGATCAAGGCGAAGCAGGCCAGGGAGCCCGTCTTGAAGAAGAACTGGAGGCCAATGAACCTGGGAAAGAGCAAGAGACCCTTGGACTCAGGACCTCCCCGTCCAGGGCTTCGGTGTCCTTGGGCTGGGGGCAGAATGGGGTCAGCAGTCACCACCCATTGTGCAGTTGGAGACATTGAGGCCCTGGGGGGAGGAGAGGCCTCCAGCCCCAGTGGACTCGGTGTCACCGTAGCCTGGGAGAGGGGGATACACTATCCAGGAGGAGCCCTGGGTGGGGAGCAGAAGCCTAGGCACCCTCCCTGCCCTGTCCCTGACTGCCTTGTGGCCTTGGCCAGTGTGCCTCTGCCTGGGTCTAAGGGCTCAGAGGCCCTGCCTGACAATTGCAACTCTGGATTGCCCCCCAACCCCCGCCTGCCCCACCAAAAGAAAAAGAGGGTTCCTTCTCCCCCGTTCGTCTAACTGGGCGATTTCCAACTGGTGTGCTGCAAGAATTTTTAAAACATGCAATACCTGACTATTTAGTCAGGGGCACTGACTTCTTTTCCCTTAGATTGTCAAATGAAAAAATGACAACAACCAACACAATAATAACTGTCTGGTGTTAACGAATCCAAATTATACCTTTTAAAAAAAATCAGATCATCAAAAATATAATATATTTTAGTAATTAGTTAATGTGTGCCATGAGATGAAAAAGGCTGAAAATCCCTGGTAGAACTCACCAAGTC
>NW_005871361.1:26342-28986 GCF_000147115.1 Myotis lucifugus
CTGCCTTCAGGTTCCTTTGGTCTTCCCATTGTACAGGTAGGAAGATTGAGCCCCCCAAAAGGCAGGTCTCACAATGAGAAGAAAGAGCTGGGCCCAGATTGCGGGCCTCCAGTGTTATATGAGAAGGCCGTTTTCCTACCCCACCTCAATTTCCTGTCTCTCTCACAACTGGGCTGCTCCCTGGTTCCCCCACACTCAGCCATGACGATGCATGTTCCTGCACGGACTGCCATCAGATGGCTTGGTTCAAGGCCAGCTTCGCCAGTTACCAGCTGTGTCTTTGGGCCACTTTAACACTCACTTTTCCATAAAGGGGGAGACAGTATCTAGATCACAGGACTGGATATAGCAACTGTCACCAGCAGAACTTTTCCTGCTGGTGTCCTGCCTGGCAACCCCGCCCCCCCAGTACTTTCAGCACCCTTCCCACAATCCCCTGACAGCTCCCACCCCAGGTCTCACCGAGTTCGGAGCAGGTCATGGTCATAGTAGCGGCAGACGGCCCGACGCCCACAGCTCCAGTCCCAGTGCACACAGGTGGTGTCGATGGCACTGCCGTGGATCACAGGACTGGGCATCCAGGCTGCAGGAGGAGGTGCTCAGGGGACAACGGACCTGGCATTCCTGTACCCCCTCCCCCTATTCCCTGGTATACACACCCTCAGGGGCTCTGAGCCACTGGAGGCCTCTGGGCCCATCTGTCCTTGGCCCTCAAGCCCACCCCTCACCCTGATATCAGATGCTATCTCCCTGCTGGGCTGTCCAGCTGCTGATACACCCACCTGCAGGTCCCTGGGTTGGATCTGCTTATCCATGGGCCAGTGAACCCCAAGGCCAGGAACTGGGTCTCACTCATCCCTGTGCCCCCAGCCCCCATACACAGTGAGTGTCTGGACCAGAGGTTCTTTACCTAAAACTCTCAGGAGCATGAACTGGATTCCCACAGCCAGAGTCTTGTCTTCTTTCTTCACTCCCCTGACAAGAAGGGAAAGGGGTGACATGAGGATCGAGAGGGGTCCAGCCCTCAAGGGGCTCTCACATTCCTTCTCTCCCGCCACCCAATGCCAGCCTTCCCCCGTCTCAAGGCCCTTGGGTGGGATGGGGCCGGGACCTCAGGCTCTATACTCCATTTGTGACCAACCTGCAGAGCCTGATCCCCGTGTACCAGGCATAGCCACTGACTGTCAGGGTCCTATGCTGACTTCCCTATGTTCCTGGTCACAGATACCTCCCATCCCTATCCCCTGGCTCCACCAAATTCTCCCCTTCCTCATACACTGGACAAAACCTGGAGCTGGGCAGCCAGACATGCCTTCTAACTCCCTCAACCACGGTAAGGCTATGGCCCAGACGCCCTGAGAAGCACTGGCTCCTCTCCTAAGTGGTACCAGCAACTGGCAATTATGAAGGACTCATTCTCTATTGCAAACCCATCCTCACCCCCATGAGGTAGGTGTATCCTTAGCCCCATTTTACAGATAAGGAGACTGACAGCGTCTTGGACAGGCTAAGTGACTTGGCGGAGATCCCACGGCTGATGGTTTCAGGAGTTAGAATTTGTGCAGCACGTTGCCTGCCTTAACTCCTCATACGCAGGCTGCCTGCTGGGGTATCCGATTCCTCTGCTTTCTCTCTTGTGGCCAGACTATTTTATGGATCTACATGCCTTCTAATATTTGTAAGGGGGTCCATCCCCATTCTAACTTTCTAGAAAACAAACAGGGAATAAAATAATCCCAGCATAATGGGAATTGGAATTATCCTTCTATGAGGTCCCTTTATTGCACCCCCACCCTGGGAGCTGCTGACTTTGGCCTCAGGAGACAATTTGTCGGTCCCTCAGGCATCCTCAGGACAATAGCCAGGAAGATCTTGGATCTTGGGCTGGTTCCACAGTGGGCCCTTAGGTGCTTGTTGGTCGGAGTGGTGTTCAGAATCATGGACCACACTGATAACATCCGGTTTTCTGCATGCACTCCTGTGGCCCACCCCTGACAGATAGGGTTAGGGTGAGGAGTCAGATAACACTCCTCCACTTCCTCCCCCCTGTGACTGGGAGGCAAAAGCAGGGCCTTGGATGTGGCCTCCCCTCCCCTGGGGCAGGTAGGGGCTTGGGCTTGCTACCCAACACTTGTCACATGACCTGTGGGTTAGCTTCTGAATTGCTCTGAGCCTCAGTTTTCTTATCTGTAAGATGGGAGAAAACTTCATCTCAGCAGGTTGCCATGAGGATGAAGACAGGACAGTGGGAGCCTGCTGTGTTGTGGCGGCCCACCCCTCCTTCTTCAGACTCCTCCCTCGGGATTCCTGTCCTGCCTGTGGGTAAGGACCTCTTGGTGTCCACCAGCTCTGACCCATCCCTGCTCTCACCTTAGGATGAGCATGAAGGAGGGAGTGTGGGTAACACTAGCCATGGCTGCACCCAGGCTGATCAGGAGCATGAAGGGCAGCACCAGGTGGCTGCAGGCTGAGTCACAGGAGCCCGCGGGCAAGGGCCGCCCCCCGCACGCACTGCATTGGAGTAGAAAACCGTGGGGAAGAGGAGGGAGAGCCTCCGGGGCCAAGTGCTGGCCAGGACCTGTGGCTTAGAAGGCTGACAGAACCAAACTAGCTGGGAAAAGGCGGAAGGGAGTCTAATTTATAT
>NW_005871361.1:31248-33440 GCF_000147115.1 Myotis lucifugus
CTTATTTTCAAAACCCAGCCTTCTGAGGTTTCTTCTGGAAAGGGGGGCTTGGGCTGGGGAGGTCAGAGCCCTGGGTTCTTAGTTCCCCAGCTTCTGGCCATGAAAGACGTTGGGCATTTGTGCAAAGGCCTGTTCCCTTTTTCCTGGGCCTCGATTTCCCATCTGTTTAATGGGTATAAACAGGAGTGGGTATTAGTGCTTAACATTCCCCAGGCACTGTGCTAAGTGCTTTTCATGGATTATGTCACGTGGCTCTTCACTCCTGACTTAATGAATTCATCTGCGGAAAGCATTTAGCAGTGACTGGCATAGAGTAGGCACTCACTACTAGCATCTCCACTTTACAGGCCAGGAAACCGAGGCACAGATTAATTCGCCTAAGGCAACAGAGTCAGAAGCAGAACAGGGATTTGAACCACGTGGCCTGGCCTCAGTGTTCAGGGGCCCATATTCACAGTGCACTGTCCCCTTGGGGATACTGCCCCGGCCACTAGGGCCTGGAGGCTTCTGGAGTGATCTCAGGGAGGTCACTCCAGGTCAGGACAGGGAGTGACAGGAGGCTCCTAAGGCTTGGATTACATTTATTCCAAATGCAAACAGTTTACACAGCCCAGGTGCCGCCTGGCCGGCTTCTGAAGCACAATCAGCCAGGTGCTTTGCTCCGTCCGCACCAGCCAGTGCGGAAAGGCCTCTTCCTGGGAGAGCTGCAGGCTTAGAGCCTGGTGCCAAGTAGGACACAGCGGCAGGTGGGAGACTCTGGAGAGAGGGCAGAGTTGTCATAACAATAAGCTGGACCTACCACCCTACACACACATGCCTTACAACCCGGGGCTGGGTTTTGTGCCTGTTTGTCATTTGCTGGGACTGAGGAGAAAGGGGAGGAGGAGCCAGTTGGTCGAGATGGCCTTTCTAGGGCTCACACAGAATGCGCTGCTGCTACTGCTGCTGCCCCTTCCCCACCCGGAGAGTTCCTGGAAGGCAGGGCCCCTGGGCTGACGGATGGGCTCACTGCCCAGCCTCCCCTCTGGTCTCCCGTCTCCCAGCCGGCACTCGGCTCTCCTTCCTCCCACCATGGCCTCAGTGTGATCACACACAGGTCTGACTCTGTCACTCCCCTGCTTAACCGTCATCCAAGGCTCCCCGCTGCTCTCCGGATAAAGTGCCCACTCATGGTCTGGCATTCAAGGCCCTTCCGGGTCTGGGCCTTGCTTTCCCTCCATGAACCCGAGCTTCTGCTCCAACAAGCTCTTTGCATTTTCATGAAACATTGTGTGTGTGTGTGTGTGTATATACGTGTGTGTATGCATGTGTGTACGTGTGTATATGCGCATGTATACATGTGTATGTATACGTGTGATTGTGTGTACACATGTGTATGCGTGTGTATGTATGTATACGTGTGTGTGTGTGTGTGTGTGTGTACACCCTGTGCATGGGCTTTCTTCTAGACTCTGGGCTCCTGCTCTCCCCCCTGCCTGGGAAGCCCTTCCCTAGTTTGCCTGCTCACCCTTGAAGATCCAGCACAAATGCCAGGTCCTGTGAAGCCTCTGTATCTCTTTCCATCCTTCTCGGTGTGTGTGGGGACCACTTCTCCTGCCTAAAAGCACCCCGGGAATTCCTGAGTTATTTCCTTTTGCATTTCTCCTGCATGGGCAGCCAGATCTGCTTCCTCTGTGGGCCCTGGCACATGACTGGGCCCAGACTGGCAATGAAAGCTTATTGAGAGAATAACGTTCTACCTCTGCCAACAGGAGACAGACAGACAGACAGATGCACCAGAGAGTGAGAACATTCCGAGCTGGGGAGTGTGACAGGCACACAGAGACAGGGAAGGGCAGAGAGCCCAGGAGAGGTAGAGGGAGCAGCCAGAGGCCTGACCCACCTGGCTTTTGTCCAGAGCCTCCTGGACCACCTGGGCTGTGCAGCCCGCGTGGCAGGGGGTGAGGTACTCCACACGGGTGCTGAGGTCGCAGACCGGGTTGAAGTCATCCGGAGGGCAGGCGCAGGGCTCCATGCAGCCTGGGAAGGACTCCAGTCCAGGCTGGGACCTGGTGCAAGAGAAGGCCAGAGGGTTGGCCTGGCTCTCCCTCCCTCAGGCCACAAACCAGAGCTACCTTGGCCCTCAGCCTGGCTCCCCACTGAGAGAGCCGTGGCCAGAGATGTCCACCCCATGCGGGTCCTACGCTGCCCCA
>NW_005871361.1:35242-60248 GCF_000147115.1 Myotis lucifugus
TCATTTTTTTTCCGCTTTTATCGTTTTCCGTTAATGACTCTGCAATAACATAATCTTCCCTTGCCTTGTCCCCTTAAAATCATTTGGGAATCTGCCACTCACAAGCTTTCTGGTAATCTGGTTGACCTTCAGTAAACTTGATAATTCGTTCTTTTTTACAGGTCAAAGTATTCATCAGGGGGTAGACGCACAGAGGGTACCCACAACCAGCGTCAACAAGTTGCTCCCGAGGGGTGCAGGTATGTGTATGGGGGCGGGGAGGGGGGGGGGCGGGGGGGGAGGGGGGAGGGGTGCCAGAGAGGGAAGGAGAGAGTCATCAGAGGATTTCCTGCTGGGGGTTTCAGGCAGATGCTGCCCCACAGACGTGAAAAAAGAATTCTGGAATTTCAGGGCCATGGAACAACAGAATTTAGCTCCCAGGCTCAAAAACCAAGAATCTCCGAGGTCTCCAGGGCAACCCCTTCCCAAAGCATAAGTCTCCTCTGCAGGGTCCCTGGTAGGGGTCTCTCAGCCCCTGATCACCCCCTTCTCCCCCTCCCCCCAGGATGGAGAGCCTGCTCCCTCCTGAGTAGGCCTTTCCTCTGCCGGGGAGCAAAGCCTTCCTTGGGCTGAGCTGTGTCCTGCTCCTGTGGGGCGCCCACCTCGACTGGCACACAGCGCGTGTCCACGCTGCAGACGCCATGCCCACAAGAGGCTTTGCCCTGATCCAGCCTCCATCCCTCCCCAGGCCTGAGCTCTCGGGCCAGTGCAATTCCTTCCCTCCCTGCCCCTTCTAGTGTTGCCTGACACGTTCACTGGAGAGGCAGGTCCCACTGCTCACAACTGCGTCCAGTGGGGAGAGGAGGAGACAGGGATATGGGGGAGGTGAGATTTGAGGTGCCCCACTGGGCCTGGGCCTTGCTTGGGCCACCCCCTTCCTGGTCCCACCCTCTTCCATGCTTTGGTTCCCAGGCTCTCACACATACTCACCCAGGCCGGTGGAAGATGCCTGCAATCTGGTGGGTAGGGCAGCCCATGAAGAAGAGGGGCAGGGTGAAAAGTAGGCAGAACAGCGCCCCCAGCAGGCAAAGGACACTGCAGCGCATGGGACCCAGGCGGAGGCGCTTGACCAGGATGCCCCCCACGACGATGCCCACGATGGCCGAGGGGATGGAGAGACAGCCAATGAGCATGTTGGCATAGGACGCTGTGATGGAAAACTGGCGTTCCAGGAACTTGGGCAGGAAGGTGGCCATGCCTGCCACCATGGACGACACGCACACCTGGGACAGGACCACCAGCAGGAAGATGGGGTGTCGCAGGGTTCGAAGCAGCACCCTGGGGAAGACTGTTGGGGTGAATGGGGAGAAGGTCAGGGTGGGCAGCCACTCACGTCATTCACTTCTGTTCCATCCTGCCCTGTTCAGTTTACACTGTCCCATTCCTTCCATCCCATCTCAGTCCATTTGATTGTTACATTCAATTCTATCCTAGTACATCTGACTCCTTTCCATTTAATTGCAGTTCATTTTTGAAATTCTGTTTCATTCTATTCCATTGATTACATTGCATGTTATTCAACTGTGCTTCTTTCCATCCCATTCAATTCAAAATTCTATGCCATATACTTCTACTCCATACCATCCTATCTGATTCTATTTCATTCATGCCACCCCATCTCATTTCATTCATTCTGCTCTACGTATTCATCTTTTCTTCTTTTCCCCCCACTTGGCCCTTTCCATCCTGTCCTGCTATAGCTCTTTCAAAGCAGCCCAGGCCTTTGCCTTCCCTTCTTTATCCTCAACACGGGACATCTCCTCCCCTGATCTCTCCATCCTTAGTTCATGTTTCTCCAGAACACGTTACCTAACATACTACACGTTTTACTTATTGGACCATTCTGTTGTCACCCACCAGAATGCAAGTTTCATTTAGAGCAGGGATTTTTGTCTGTTGGGCTAATTGCCGAATTTCCAGAGCCTGGGGCACAGTAAGCATGTTGGCATGAGTGAGGGCATGAATGAATGGACATACAGACTAACATGTGGTCATATGTCAACATGTTGGGGCCGACCTGAGACCTCCAGGTAAGGTGAAACCTGAGCAGGCTGGGTGCTGGGCGGCTTCCTGGAGGTGGGGCCTGAGGAACGGGAGGGTCTGGAGAGGTTGGGTGAGAAAGAAAAGGGATTCCTAATCGGGGCACCGCAGGGGCCAAGACCTGGAGTCAGGAAGAGAAGCGATGAGCTTCCAGGCTCCTGCTGGCTCCTACTGGCGCCTGGGTACAGGTTTCCTCACTGCAAGTCTGCTAAACGGAGGGCACCTGACACTGGGGAGCCCAAGCTCTGGCTTCAGGCCTTCAACAGCAGGAGCCACCAAGGTACAGCCAAGAAGTCACTTCTGTTCTGACAGGAGTGACTCTCTCCACTAACAACAAAAGAGGGAGAGATGTGTTTCCACCTGCAGGTGAGATGGAGAGAGAAGGAAAGGCCTTTCTAAGAAGAGGTATCAGAGGAACAAACCACTTGCCAGACTGGGCTGGTCGGGAAACATGACCATGGGGCTTCTCTGGGCCCAGTGGGCGGGGAGCATCCCTTCAGTTCCTGCAGCAGCAGGGCCAGGGCCTCTGTCACAGGAGATTTCTGCCGCCAGCTGGTTCCCTAGCCCCCCGGGCAGGCCTGGAGCTGTCTTCATGGGAGCCAAACAGTCCGGGCAGGGGAGGTGGGAGCAGGGGCTGTGGAATTCCCCTTCATCCATGTCCCAGGCCTGCCTCCAGTCCCCAGTCCCTTGTCACATACAGAGAACAGTCAGCCAGGATTCGAAGCAGGGACATGTGATGCCAGGCCTTCGGCTCCAGCCTCCCTCCCTCCCTCCCTCCATGAGCTGCCCGTCCAGGATTGGCCTGGGCTTGGCCCAAGCTGTACAGGTGCCCTCATTGTACAGGTGGCAGGGACTCACCCCAGTTTGGCTGGAGAGGCTGGGGCAAGTCTAGAAGTTTCTGGGGGTTTCCTGACTCAGTATAAGGTCCATTCCCACTTCTCACCCCCCCCCACCCCCACCCCCGGCCATATTCCTGGGCCTCTGGCTGCCTGACTCCATCTACTGTTTCCATCCCATTCTCCTGTGCCAATAACTGCAGTGCCCATTCGCTATCTCCAGCATCGGCAGCCTGGTCCTAGAACAGATGGAAAATTCTTGAAGGCACTTAGACAGGGTACCTGAAGGGCAACCCCAGGGTCCATCTCCAGCTCAGAAGGGTGTCTGATCCATTAGGCAGAGGCTTCCCTTGGCTCAGCACAATGTCTCCCCATCAGACAAGCCAGGCCTCTCTCCACTCAGAGGCTGTGTGTGCCTTATCAGAAAGGGCCTCCCACAGCTCAGAGGCCAGGTACCCACCTCAAATAGAACAGACTCCCCCCACCCCCAGTTTAGGAACTGTGTTTCTTCCACTCGCCAGAGACTTCCCTTAACTCAAGGACAATGTCTCCCCCATCAGACAGGGGCCTCCTCCAGCACAGAGGCCAGGCCTCCTCCATGAGACAAGGCAGGTGGGCTCTCCCTCCATTCAGGGATTACGTATCCGCCATTGGACAGGGACCTCCCCCAGCACAGACACTTGTCTCTCCCCTCAGCCAGGGCCTCTCCGCCTCAGGGACTATGTCTCCCCTATCAGACAGGGGACTTCCTTAGCTCAGGGACTGTCTTCCCCCAAGAGTTTAGGGCTCCTCCAGCTGGAAGACCATGGTTCCTCCTCCCTCTGCTCCTCCATGGTTCCAGGGGGTCAAGGCCAAGCCTCAGGGTCAGACTGGTCCCTCTGGAGTCTTGCAGAAGGCCCAGCAGCCAGTTGGCTGGCCGGTTTCCCACAGGCTTGTGTAGAAGTTAAAACAACCAGAGACAATCTGGCCCCAGACACCCACTCCAGGACCTAGTTTCAGTGACTGGCTCCAACTTCTCTCTGGGCAGGAGCCAAAGCAATGATGAATAAGCTCCCCCATGGAGCAGCGTGCCAGCACCCCCAGCAGCTGAGGGTGAGCTGAGGCTAAGGAGCCCAGGCCCCTCCCTCTAGGCCCAGCTCAAAGGGGTCCACGCCCCCTTTCCCTGGGACGCTGGAGAACTGGGGGCTAGATGACTGATATCCCAACATCATGTCTTAGGAAACGTTTCCCAAGGATTGGGCTTAATTAAATTCCTATTGAAAAAGTCCTTAGTGGGAACATGATGTAAACCCTGTGGTTATCACCCCCTTAAACCACAAGCAGCTTGATTTATTGTCCCAGGATACAGTCAGAATAATAACAGTGGTGCAAGGAGTGATAATTGAAATAATAATTGTACCTCATATAAGTAGAGTTTAAAAAAATAATATACGAAGGGCTTTCCATTCATCATCCCATTTGATTTTTCTAATAGTCCTTGAGAAAGGATTACAGACCCAATCTTTCAGGTGAGGAAACGCAGGTTAGGAGAGAAAAGGAACTTCCGTAAGACTGTGCCCTGGTCAGTGTTGGGGCCTCCAATCCAGGTCTCTGACCTGACGTTCAGGGTCGTACAAGAGCCTGGCTCACAGCAGGCAATCAGTGGTCATGGGATCAGAATCTCCAGAGAGAATGGCCTGGTTACAACAAGGACCCTGGTTACTGATCAACTGAGCTCATAGTCTCAGGATCAGAGTGGCATGGATCTTAGATCATTGAATCTACTCCCCCCCCCCCGCCCGCCCCCCGGCGCCCACCCAATGCACAGATGGGAAAACCAAGGCCCAGAGAGGAGCAATCGCCCAGGACAAAAGTCCAGGTTTCTGCACTTTAGCCCAGAGCTCCCTCTACCCATACCACTGCCTGGGAATTTAATATTTACTGAGAGCCCTCTGCTAGTGGGGCTCAGTGGTAGCTGGGAGAGAGGGTCACAGATGACACAGGCCCTGGCCTTCAGGAGCTCACTGTTGGGGAAAGGACTGGACCAGTGTGCAGCATAGATCTGAGCTGATCTGGAAGCCCTAAGGGTTCAGAGAGCCAAGAGGAGGGGAGCCAGGCTAGGTGAGCCAAGGAGAGCAGTGGCACTTGATTTTGACCTAGAGGAACAAGGAAGATTTTGATAGCAATAAAAAATGATGTTCCAGGCAGAGGGGGTCATATGAGCAGAGACTCACAAGAAGTGTAGGGTGCTCATGAGAGGCCTATGGGTATGGAAGACGAATCAAGAAAGGCAGGAAGGGGCTAGAGCTTGTACAGTCTCAAATGCCCCTCCAGCTCTACCTCCACATAGTCCTGCCTGAGCTCACCTACCTTTGATGAACTGGACCACGGTCAGGTCTGGTGCAATCTGGGCTAGGCCATCCTGCTTCTTTGGGGACTCCTCAGGGGTCTGCTCAGAGGAGTCTTTGCCCTGGGAAGACACAACGAAGGGGGTCAGCTGGACAAGACATCCTGCTCAGAGATGCTTGTGGGCTGGGGAAGGGAACTCTGGGAGAGGAGGGGGTGGGGGTCTGTCACCTCCTCAGGAGCAACAGGGGCCAGCAGTGATCTATTTGTTCTTGGCCCTATAGGTACATAACAAGTGTTTTTTCTCTCTCTATGTGTTTTTAACAAAACAGATTTTATCGCCCAGCAATTAAAAGTATTCAAACATGTATTTTCTACATAATTTATTGTGAGGTGACCAATGTTAAATAAAATATTAATTTTCATCATTTGCTTCAACTCATGACTTCTTGACTAATTCTTTGTTTTTCCTTCCAAAATGTCAATGCCACACCTCTGAGGCAATGAAGAATTTTTAAACACCACAGCTAAGCACTTGAATATTCATTCATCTGCAATTACCTATATGCTTGTTACATGCAATTGTACTTCTAGTGGTTTAGTCATTTTCTATGATAAGTTTTTGGAAAACATTCATCATACAAGTATTTTTGAAAGAATGGATGAAATTTCAGTGGTCAAACTTTGTCTTCACCATCATTAACATCATCATAATCACCAACGTTACCATGAAAATTACCACCATAACTCCAGTCATCATTAGTATTTCCATCATCTTAAATATCACCCCATTCACATCACCAATATCATCATGAATAAATGACCAATATTGTCCTAATTATTATCATTGTTTCTGTCATAGTCACCCACCACCAGCACAATCAATTATCATCATCACTGTCACCTGACACTTCAGAATCACTAATGAAATCATGACTCTAAGAATCACCAATACCATTATCACTGTCTCTAATATCATCATTATCCCTGCCACTGTCTTTATCGCCATCAGCATCACCAACCTCTATTCTGAACTTAACACCACACCGCTACCTTCAGTTATTATATCACTCATGGCTATCATCACTTGGAAAGTCACCATAGCAAGAGCCTCCAGTGACCTATGCCTTCCTAGAGGTTGCGGTTGGTTGGGCCTACAGGCTTATCTGTCCTATACTGTCTGCCGTGAGAAGAAGAGAAGAGGGTTGTGGGAGGCGAGAGGCAACAGCTCCTCTCCTCTCAGATGAGTCAGGCCACACTCGGAGAGGATTGCTCAGCTCTACCCTCACACTATGAAGGGACTCATGGACACCCTGGAGTGTGACCTCCCAGCTGCGCAAGGGGGGCCTACAAAAGAGGACTTTTATCCTGGGAAGGAAGAGACGCCGGGCCACAATCACGTCTTCTGATTGTCAGAAGGGAAGGAGGAAATTATGAGAATGATTAATGGTTACTAAGCACCTGTTATAAGCCCGGTGCTATTCTAGCAACTAATGCATTAACTCATTGAAACCTCACAGCAACCTTCTGAAGTAGGTACCATTATAATCTCTATTTTTAGGGGATAAAATGGAGACACAGAGAGACAAAGTAACTTGCTTGGTCACACAACTAGTAAGTGGTCTGGCTATGATTTGAACTCAGACAGCTCGACTCCAGAGCCTCTATGCCAGGGGTCCTCAAACTATTTAAACAGGGGGCCAGTTCACTGCCCCTTAGACTGTTGGAGGGCCGGACTATAGTTTAAAAAAAACTATGAACAAATTCCTATGCACACTGCACATATCTTATTTTGAAGTAAAAAAACAAAACGGGAACAAATACAATATTTTTATTTGCATGTGGCCCACGGGCCGTAGTTTGAGGACCCCTGCCTATGCACTTGGCTGGTTCACCCTGAGCGAAGGGGGAACCAAGGTCACTGAGTGCTGAGTATTCTTGCTCTAATATGATATTTTCTTGCAGGTATTATTACTGTGCACAGTTTTTAGATGAAGAAACGAAATCTTGGAGAAGTTGCTACTGGCACAGGCTCATTCGAATGTAAGTGGTCAAGTGGGTCTGATTTCACTCCATTTTTCTCTGCAGCCTAAGGCCAGAATGAGAAGCAACATGCTCTATGGAGGAAGACTGAAGCCCAGTGTCAAGAGCACTTTGGAGGAGGCTGCCCTGGGAGGAAGTGAGTTCCCCATAACTAGAAGCATGCAAGCAGAGGCTGACTTCCCCTTGGTCCATGCGGGAGGGCAGGTTGGGCTGGAAAACTTACCTGGGGGTCCTCTGGTTCTGCCTCTTATGGACAAAAAAGAGGTTGCGTAATAAAACTGACAAGGGCAGTGATGGAAAAGAACCTCACAGGAGGATCTGATCATAAATTTCTAACTGGGCAGGTCATGTGAGTAGTCACACCCCAGGCCTATGACATTTATAGTACAAGATTTATCTCTGCCTTAAGCAAGTCCTGTCCGTTGTTCTTGTGCATCTAGGCCAACACACCTTTGAAATGCCAGAGGAATCCTCTTTCCCAGACCCCTCAGAGACATCCTCAGGAGAACCTATATCTTAACTATGCTACCCCTTGCTTTCTCCCACCTTCACTGCTCCCTGACTCCAAACGTATAAAGAAAACTGCAGAACTGTTATTCTCCGGAACATTTGGAATCTTGCTTCCCAGCCACTGTCATCAGGTTGGTTCAAATAAATCATATAAAGCTCTTCTCTTCCCACGGAGCCTTTGTCCCTACAGGCCTCACCCTTCGTCTGTGTCTAACACTTTCTCTTTCCTTTCTCACCGTTTTTTTATTTTTAAGGGAGCCACTGGAGGCAAATACTGGATTTTCCCACATTTCAGAACCTCATGCCCGCCCCCACCCCAGGGGCACGCTGTTCCAGTCTTCTCCCACCTGGCTCCCGGGTGCTGGTTGGCTCAAGACTGGCCTTGCCCAGCAGGGAAATCCATTCAAACATCAATCCCTGTGTGTTTTCCCCTCTTGGGCTATTCCTTTCTCCTCTCTTTTATTTCAGCAGTTAGCAAAGGCTCTGGGTTTCCTGGCTTCAGGGGAGGTTTGCAGCAGGACAGAAAGCAGTCCTCCATTGCTTTCAGATTTTCCTTCTCTGCCTTTGTTCCCAAAGCCTGAGGCCATTGAAAAAGTATGCTGGGTGTTGTGTATGTATGTGTGTGTGTGTGGAGGGGGGGGCGGGGGGCGGGGAGGATGCGAGGAGAAGGAGAGGCCTTTGGGAATGAGGGGTGAAGGGGTGGGGTCAAGCCGTCTGTGGGTTCCATGAGCAACAGAGAACAGTTTACCTCGAGGGGGCAGGCTACAGGCTAACCTGGGGAGGCTGGGCTCCCTTGTCCTCAGCTACACCGAACTCCTAAGCTCCAAGCTTGTTGAGGGGGACCACGTGGGACAGGATGGACTTATGCTGCATTTCTTTTTCTTTTTTCTTTTTTCTATATATTTTTATTGATTTCAGAGAGGAAGGGAGAGAGAGAGATAGAAACATCAATGATGAGAGAGAATCATTGATTAGCTCTCTCCTGCACACCCCCTACTAGGGATCAAGCCTGCAACCTGGGCATGTGCCCTTGGCCAGAATTGAACCTGGGACCTTTCAGTCTACAGGCCAACGCTCTATCCACTCAGCCACACCGGCTAGGGCTGAGATTGCATTTCTTGCTGATCTGGCAGGATGGGCGTTCCATGTGAAAGTTAAGTTAATTTTCAGAGAAAATAAAGAAGTGTTTATACTTGGTATGAGTCGAAGCTTGTTCATGATCTCTCCCCTGCTAGTCTCTGAGATCTGCATGAGCCCATCCCCACCCCAGGGGCACACTGTCCCAGCCTTCTTCCACCTGGCTCCCTGGTGCTGGTTGGCTCAAGACTGGCCCTCAGGGACCCTGTTCTCTGTCAAAACTCTGGTGCTTGCCCAGCCAGCGTGGCTCAGTGGTTGAGCATTGAACTATGAACTAGAAGTCCCGGTTTGATTCCTGGTCAGGACAATTGCCCAGGTTGTGGGCTCGATCCCCCCTGGGAGGGCATGCAGGAGGCAGCCAATCAATGATTCTCTCTCATCATTGATGTTTCTATCTCTCTCTCCCTCTCCCTTCCTTTCTGAAATCAATAAAATAAAAACAACTACAACAACAACAACAAACCCTTTGGTGCCTAGCCAAGGGCCTGGGGCAAAATAGCAGATATCTGATAAATGTAGGAAAGAAGGAATGCAAGAAGTGGTTCCAACAGGTAGTGGGTGCAGCCAATGCCAGGCTCTTGGAAGGAAAATGAGAACATCAACAGGAGATACTATCATGCTGCAAGTAAACTCTTAGACTGCTGCTGGCTCAGAGCGGGGCAGAGGGTCTCCAAGCACCCCAGGGGCCTAGCAGAATGGAGATGGCAGGCACCCCAGGCCACTGGCTCTGTACGCACGCTCCCGCTGCATCCTCACGGGGACCTGCAAAGGAAGAGACTTAAGCACTCCACACGCAAGCAAACACGCTGTGAGGTTAGGTAACTTGCTCAACATCACACAGCTAGAGAGTGGCAGAACTAAGATCTGAGCTCAAGCCTGCCGAGTAGGAAACTCTGTAAGTCAGAGTCCCTGGTGCAGAACTGGCAGAATTAGGAGGCCCCTCTTTGGTGCGATGTGAAGGAGCCTGAAATCCCACCATTCTGTCCTGTTTCTCCTAGTAAGGTATGGTGGGGCTGTTATTCATTTATACCTTAGAGCTGTGCTGTCTGAGCCACCGGCCCACGTGGCACTGAGGACTGGAAATATGGCTAGTCCCATTGGGATGTGACATAAATATAAAAGACACATTGAATGTCACGGCCTTAGCATGAAAATGAAAGAATGGACAATATCTCATTATTAATGTGGACACAAAGGGGCTCTATAATAAAACTGACTAGTCCAAGTAACCTCACCAGGTGATCTGGTCATAAATTGCTAACTGGGCAGGTCATGGTGGGTAGTCACTCACCAGGCATATAACTTCTTTAGTAAAAGCTTATATATGCCTTAAGCAAGTTCTGCCCATGGTTTCTGTTCATCTAGGTCAGTGGTCGGCAAACTGTGGCTCGGCAAACTGCAGCTCGCGAGCCACGTGTGGCTCTTTGGTCCCTTGAGTGTGGCTCTTCCACAAAATACTGACTCTGTGCATGGGCCACGAAGTTTCAATCGCACTGTACGTGCGCACCCGCACGTGGTATTTTGTGGTATTTTGTGGAAGAGCCACGCTCAAGGGGCCAAAGAGCCGCACGTGGCTCGAGAGCCGCAGTGATCTAGGTTAACACACCTTTGAAAAGTCTTTTTTTTCAGACTCCTGGGAAGCCTAACCACCCTTAAGGGAGCACATAATCTTCTCTTTAAAAAAAAAAATGTTTTCATTGATTTGAGAGAGAGAGAAACATTAATCGGTTGCCTCCTGCACACGCTCTGACCAGGAATCAAACCCACAACCTGGGCATGTGCCCTGACCAGGAATCGCCTTTCCATGTAGGAGATGACACTCAACCAACCGAGCCACACCGGCAAGGGCGAGGGAGCACATAATCTTGTTAACTGTCCTGTAATCCTATCCCACCTTGCTCTCTCCCACCTCCATGTAATCTTCCTTACATTCCCTCCTTAATTCCAAATATGTAAAAAATTCCAAAACTGTCATTCTCCAGAGAATTTGAGATCTTCTCAGCACTGTCATCAATTTGGCTCAAATAAACACATAAAAATTCCCTACAGGTTTGAAGTTTCTTATGTTAACATTAATTTTTTATATTTATGATATACTACAATGATAATATTTTAGATGTAATGGGCTAAATAAAATTTATTATTAGAGAATCATTGATTATCCAAGAAAATAACATCTACAAAACAGCAGGTGTAGCCATACTTAT
Source organism: Myotis lucifugus (assembly GCF_000147115.1). NCBI lineage: Eukaryota > Metazoa > Chordata > Mammalia > Chiroptera > Vespertilionidae > Myotis > Myotis lucifugus. The sequence goes on from NW_005871361.1 coordinate 46,380, forward strand.
ATCTGACAAAAGAGATTTTAAGATAACAAAGGTAACAAGAGACAAAGATGGACATTTTATAATGATAAAAAGAACACTACATCAAGAAGACATAATACTTCTTAATATACACCCAATCAGGGAACACCAAAATATATAAAACAGAACTAAAGGGAGAAACAGACCAAAACAGTCATAGTTGGGGACCTTAATACTCCATTGACAGCTCTAGATAGACTATCCAAACAGAAAAATCAATAAAGAAATATCAGCCTTAAATGACACATTAGACCAAATGGACATAATTGACCTTTACAGAGCCTTTTGTTCCAGAACATCAGATTATACATTTTTCCCCAGTGCACATGGAACATTCACAAGGGTAGACCATATGTTGGGTTACAAAACTAGCCTCAACAAATTTAAAAAGATGGAAATTACATCAAGCATATTGCCTGACCACAATGCTTTGAGATTAGTAATCAAATGCAAAAAGGAAGAAAAGAAACCCACAAATACATAGAGGTTAAATAACATACTAATAAAAAATGATTGGGTCAGAGAAGAAATAAAAGGTGGGATCAAAAGGTATATAGAGACAATACGACATTCCTGAAATGCAGCAAAAGCAGTAATAAGTGGGAGTTTATATCATCACAGGCGTATCTCAAGAAACAAGAGAAATCCCAAGTAAACAACCTAACATTATACCTAAAGAACGAGAAAAAGAAGAACAAAAACAACCCAAAGTCAGCAGGAGAAAGGAAATAATAAAAATTAGAACAGAATTGAATGAAAGAGAGAACAAAAGACTATAAAAAACTAATACAACAAAGAGCTGCTTCTTTGAAAATATTAATAAAACTAATAAACCCTGCCTAGACTCACTAAAGAAAAAAGACTCATATAAATAAAATCAGAAATGAAAGAGAAGTTACCACAGACATTATAGATATACAAGGATCATACTAGAATACTATGAAAGACTATATGCCACCAAATTCAATAACCTAGAAGAAATGGGTAAGTTCCTAGAAATATATAACCTTCCTAGACTGAATCATGAAGAACTGGAAAATCCAAGTAGACCAACAGTGAGTAAATTGAAACAACCATCAAAAACCTCCCAAAAAGTCCAGGACCAGATGGGTTCACTAGTGAATTCTACCAAACATTCAAACATACCTATCCCCCTCAAACTCTCAAAATTAAAGAAGAGGCAATAATCCATAACACATTTTATGAGGTTAACATAACCCCAATACCAAAACCTGGCAAGGATAACACAAAAAAAGAAAATTACAGACCAATAACTCTGATGAATACAGATGCAAAAATCTTAAAATACTAGCAAATCAAGTACAACAACACATTAAAAAAATTATACATCATGATCAAGTGGGGCTCATTCCAGGGGCACAAGGATGATTCAACATATGCAAATCGATCAGTGTAATACACCACATTAACAAAAGAAAGGATGAATATCATATGATCTTATCAATAGATACAGAAAAAGCATTTGATAAGATACAACACCCATTTATGATTAAAACACTCAGTAAAATGGGCATAGAAGGAAAGTACCTCAATATAATAAAGGCCATATATGACACACCCTCAGCCAATATCATACTCGATGGTGAAAAACTGAAATCATTTCCTCTAAAATCAGGAACAAGACAGGGATACCCACTCTCAACATAGTTCTGGAAGTCCTAGCCAGAGCAAGCAGGGAAGAGAAGGAAATAAAAGGCATCCAAATTGGGAAGGAAGAAGTAAAAATGTCACTTTTTGCAGATGACAAGATTCTCTATATAGAAAACCCTAAAGACTCCACCAAAATACTATTAGAAACAATAAACAAATACAGAAAAGTTGCAGGATACAAAACCAATGTACAAAAATTGATTTTTATACTTAGTTCTTATATACAAACGATGAAACTTCAGAAACAGAAATAAAAAAACAATTCTTTTTGCAATTCAACAAAAAGAATAAAGTACCTAGGAATACTTAACAAAAGGTGGGTAGGACCTATATACTGAAAACTACAAAGCATTATCAAAAGAGATTGAAAAAGCCTTGGCTGGTGTGACTCAGTTGGTTGGAACCTCGTCCATACACTGAAAGGTCGAGGGTTCATTCCCAGTCAGGGCACATACCCAGGTTGTGGTTAGATTCCTGGTCAGGGTTGTATGGGAGGCAACCAGAGGCAACTGATTGATGTTTCTCTCTCTCTGTCTCCCACTCCCTTTCTCTCTATCTAAAAATCAATAATTACATATCCTTGGGTAAGAAATAAAGAGAGAGAGAGAGAGAGAGAGAGAGAGAGAGAGAGAGAGAGAGAGAGAGAGATTGAAAAAGGCATAATGAAATGGAAAGATATTCTGTGTTCATGGACTGGAAGAATCAACATAGTTAAAATGGCCATTTTACCGAAAGCAATATATGGATTTAATGCAATCCCCATCAAAATCCCAATGTCATTTTTTAAAGAAATAGAACAAAAAAGCAATCATCAGATTTGTATGGAGCCACAGAAGACCTGAAGAGCCAAAACAATCCTGAGAAAAAAGAACAAAGCTGGAGGTCCCACACTACCTGACTTCAAATTGTACTACCGAGCTATGATAGCCAAAACAGCATGGTATTGGCAGAAAAACAGATACACAGACCAATGGAACAGAACTGAGAGCCTAGAAATAAAACCACACCTATATGAGCAAACAATTTTTGACAGAGCAGCCAAAAACACACAATGGAGAAAAGAAGGCCTTGTCAATAAATAATGCTGGGAAATTGGAAAGCCACATGCAAAAGAATGAAATTAGATTACAGTTCGTCTCCATGTACAAAAATTAATTCAAAATGGATCAAAGACCTAAATACAAAATCTGAAACAATAAATTATACATAGGTATTAAACTTATGGATCTTGGCCTTAGAGAACATTTTATGAATTTGATCCCAAAAGCAAGGGAAGTAAAGGCAAAAATAAATGAATAAGATTATATCAAACTCAAAAGCTTCTGCACAGCAAAAGAAACTGCCAACAAAACAGAAAGGCAACCACCTGAATGAGAGATGATATTTGCAAACAAGAGCTCCAACAAGGAGTTAATATCCAAAATATATAAAGAACTCATTCAACTCAACACCAAACAAACAATCCACTTAAAAAGGGGGCAGAGGACATGAACAGCACCCCTCCCAAGAAGACATACAAATGGCCAACAGATATATGAAAAGAGGCTTAACTTCACTCCCTAATGGGGAAATGCAAATCAAAACTACAATTATTAGAATGGCTATTCTCAACAAGACAAGTAATATCAAGTGTTGGAGAGGGTGTGGAGAAAAAGGAACCCTCCCTCACTGCTGGTGGGAATGTCAACTGGTACAGCCACTATGGAAAACAGTATGGTGGTTCCTCAAAAAATTAAGAATAGAGTTACTCTATGACCCAGCAACCCCTCTTCTGGGTATCTACCCCAAAATTTGAAAACATTTATTCACAAAGATATGTGCACCCCAATGTTCACTGCAGCATTATCTATGGTGGCCAACCAAAGTGTCCTTCAATAGAGGATTGGATAAAGAAGAGGAGGTACATGCTACCATGAAATACTACTCAGCCAAAAGAAAAGATGAAACATTTCCATTTACAACAACATGGATGGGCAGTGATAAAATTATACTAAGAGAAACAAGTCAGTCAGGAAAAGCTAAGAACCATATAATTTAACTCATATGTGGGATATAAAACATAAACTCATAGACACAGACCACAGTATGGTGGTTACCAGAGGGAAGGATGGGGGTAGTAATAAATGGTAAAGGCGGCCAAATATATGATGACTGTGGTGGGTGTACAATGCAATATACAAATCACGTGTCATAGAAATGTACACTTGAAACCTATATGATCCTATTAACCAATGTCACCCGAATAAATAAAAAATATATATTATTAAAATTAATGTCTTTTATTTTTTAGTATAGCTACTAGAGCATTTAAAATTAACATGTGGCTCACATAATATTTATTTTGGACCTGCTGCCTAAAGAGAATGGGAATCCCTTTGTCCTGCCTCAGTCCTAGCCAGGCTCTGGGTGAGCAGTGTGGGAGGGTCCTGGTACCTGAGGGGGAGGGGTGCTAGGAGTGCAGTGCTGCCCCGAGAATGGAAGTAGGAAGAGGCATAGACTGACGACTCCCCAGCTTTTCTTATCACGCAGGAGCAGGCTTTCCCTTTCGACAGGCAGAATCTTGCGAGTTCCTTGCCTGGGATTCCTCGTCCTCAAGTGAACAGTTAAAAACAACCACAATGTCATCTGTGGCCACGTGTACAACCCTGTATGGTCTACACTGCACTTTCACTTCCACCATGTCATTAATTCCCACTACAGGCTGGTGCAAGGGTTATTACTGCACCTATTCCCCAGAAGAAACTCGGGCCCCCAAAGGGGAAGTGTCTCCTGGGGAGAATTTGGCAGAACAGGCACTTGAACTCAGATTCTCTGGTAGCCCCACCTCACGCCTGTCTCGCCCTGTGAAAGAGAACAGGGGGGCTGGAGATAGGAGGGGAGGGACAGACTTTCAGGGGCTGGGGGTTCAGGGAAGGCATCCAGGGAGAAGTGAGGTTTGCGTTTGGGTAGACAGGAAGGGAGGAGTCATTTGAAGCAAGGGCACAGTGACACGGGCCAGGAGGCCAGGACACGTGGAATAGGGAAACCGAGACACATAAACAGCCACGCAGTTTACAGCCCTCGGGTACCAGGAACACCCTCTGTCCCTGGTTCCCGTCGCTGTGCGCTCCACAAATGTCCACCCCCTCTTCCCAGATCTGCACTGAGGACTCCTGACTAATAGCGGGCTCCAGAAACAGGAAACACGCCTCTGCTCAGAGCAGGGCTTGGAGTCCGACCCATCTGGCTGTGGTTTGCCCAGGTCAGCAGGCTGGCCCGAGGGCTGGTTAGAATTTCCCCTCTTGGGGCTGCCTAGTGCTGACGGCTGCAAGCCTGCAGGGCACGGGACACTGTGTGGTCTGCTGTGTGGAAGGCCCCGCCGTCTGCCGTCTGCCGGGCCACCAGGGATCCAGGAGCTGCCCTCAGGGGAAGCTGGAATCCTAGGAGGTTCTGGCCCGGAGCTGTGTCCCCAGCCCCCTGGCAAGTGATACGGAACCTCTGTCAGCCCTCAGCTTCCATCACATGTGGCCACAGAGAGCAGCCACAGGGATGGGGTATCCACTAAACTTGCTTTCCTCGACAGGAGGGAGGCCGTAGTTTGTAGCAGAGGGCCTGGGGATCTGAACTTCTGCGAAGAGCGCAACATGCTTCTGGCTTTCTTATCATGAAATTCCTACAACTAGCCACATGTCTCTTTCCCTTTGGCCGCCAGAAAGCTCAGAAACAAATTAGAGGCTCGATGATATGAACTGACTTTATATTCCACACTTCGATGTTTCTTTTTTAAAAATATATTTTTATTTATTTCAGAGAGGAAAGGAGAGGAAGAGAGAGAGATAAAAACATCACTAGTGAGAGAGAATCATTGATCAGCTGCCTCCTGCACGCCCCACACTGGGGATCAAGCCTGCAACCCGGGCATGTGCCCTGACCAGGAATCAAACCATGACCTCCTAGTTCACAGGCCGGTGCTGAACCACTGAGCCAAGCTGGCTGGTCACACTTCGATGTTTCTTTCTCTAAGTCTGATAACCGTTTTCTGTTATTTCTCGTTTCCTGTTCTTGGCCTTGATTGAGCTCTTGCAATGCTCTTCCTGGGTCTGGGTCGTAGCTTCAACATTCACTAGTTATCTGATCAAGCTATTTAATCCCTCTGTGACTCAGTCCCTCGGGCGTAAAATGGGGGTAGTAACTAACCCTATTTCATAGGTGGGTAATGAAGATTAAATGGGAGAATACATCAAGGGCTTAGAGCAGCCCATGGTACAAAGTAAGCAATACACCTTAGCCTACTTTCCCACTTTTTTACTAGTACTGCACATGTGTTTGGTGTAAGCTGCCTTAAACCTTCTATGGAATATAGTGAAAGTAGAATATAGAAAAGCCTATAAAAAGAAAATTAGAAAAAAAGGTAATTTTCCACTATTTTCCCTCCGAAGAGTTGGCCTGATCAGAGAGAGATACTAAGAACAAGTGCTCCTGGTTATCGAATCCGCGTGTCAGGCATTAAACTGCCTACCTCACCACTTTGCCTTATTTCATTCTTACAAAAAACTCAAGATGTAGATCTTATGATTATACCCATTTTATTTATTTATTTATTTATTTATTTAATCCTCACCCGAGGATATTTTTTCCATTGATTTTTTTTTTTAGAGAGAGTGGAAGAAAGAGGGAAAGACAGAGAGAAATATCGATGTGAGAGAATCACATCGATTGGTTGCCTCCTGCATGAGCCCTGACCAGGGCCTGGACCAGGGAGGAGCCTGCAACCGAGGTAAGTGCCCTTGACCGGAATCAAACCCGGGACCTTCAGTCCACAGGCTGACGCTCTATCCACTGAGCCAAACCGGCTAGAGCTGGTTATACCCATTTTATAGATTTCAGAATCAGTAAGTGTCAGAGCCAGGATTCATACCCGGGTCACTATGGTGCACAAGCCATGTGTCTAACTTCTGCCCCTGTTGGTGCCTTTTGGGCCACATCAGCTGCCAATCACCTCTCTTCCTTAGCCTCAGTCTCTTCCTCTGTCAAATGGGGGTACTGGGTAAGTGTTTTTAAAACTGGTTTTCAGCAACAGAACCCTTTTCCTAATTAAAATCTCACTCAAAAGACGGACATAAAAGCACATAAAAGTAGACCTGTCCAATTGAAGTGAGACTGAGTTCAGAGACCTTCTCTGGGTCATACAGTCCTTGTGTTACATCCCACCGTCTCCTGGATATCATTAGAAGCTGCATTTACTTGTAGGAGGGCTTTTAGGGGACCCCTGAACCTGGGAGGGGATGCTCGAAGGGATTTCCGAAGTGATCTTTTCTTCACTTTCTCCCCCTGTCTGTCCCCACACCCTGCAGGAGATAACACATCTCATGTCTGGGGGCCTGGACTTCTGTGCAGCCGATTCCACCTAATTGGGCCCTTCCTCCTGGTCCATCTACCTCCCCATCATTGGCCTGAGTGAGCTGGGCCAGTCCCAGTAACTACGCAGACACAGCCAAGGCAGCCTCAGGAGGCAGGGGAACAATTCCTCCCACATCAATATTTATTGCCTGAGAGCTGCTGGAAGCAGATCATCATGTTCTCAGCCTTTGGTTCTTTTTTAAGAACCTCTCACCCCCTTCCCTCCCCGCTCTCCATCCCCAAGGTACTGACAGAATGAATGCAGACAGCCAGGCAAGTTCAAAGCCTGGGGACCAGGGTTTCGAGGCATCACAGACACAGACCTCTTAAAACCTAAATCTCTGCATCTCAGCAGCTTCAACTCAAGGCATCACGCATGCTCAGGAGCCAGGAGCACACACTAGGCTCCAGGGATCCAGCCTCAGCATCTTCCACAACGGAACACGATAAGCCAGTGACTTGCTCAAGGTCACCTGACTGACATGTGACTGAGCCCCGCATAGACAAATCTCTCCTACGGAATCCACCCTAAGGCCCAGTGGCCATTCTTTCTGTTCTATATTAAGACTCAACTTGGAGATTATTCATCACCAGCGACCAGGCTCCCCCTTTCCTCTATGATCACCCTCACTTCTAAGAACTCTTCCCCAGATTCTAGGAATTCTAGCTCATTCAAATTTTGACCTGAGCTAGGCAGAACCGGGAAGGGCCATCTGTGGTTCCAAGCTTTCCTTTTCCCCGAAACTGCTCCCTCTCCAGTGCGTGCCTCTCCTGACTCTGATCCAGCATCAGCACAGCCCTTCACTGTCCTGGGACCTCCCACAACAGAGCAGCACCCCTGGGTGTCTCCTGGACTCGTTCCCACGCCCCACCTCACAGCCAGCGCACTGGTTGCTCCCTGGGCCGATGCCATCGCTGCTGGCCCCTGTTGGCCGCTCCAGCAGCCTTTTTCTTGGGGCCCCACACATACACCCTGTGCTCCAGCAGCGGGATGAGGTGGGAAGGTTCCTAAAGAAGGCTGGTCTGGGCTCAGAGAGACTTGGGCTCAAATCCCAGCTTTTCTAGGCAGAGGCGTTTTCAGTCTTTGCTCCTAGGCCCAAACTTTCCTGCTCTGAGAACGAGGCGATATCATATATCACAGCAAAAGCATATTTAAATGCGCCAACCCGCCACATTAAGTAGAATTATTCTTGCTGCAAAAAAGTCAACATGTTTTTTTTATAAATGTCCCTTTAAAATTACAACTGCTTATCAACAACTGACTTAATTTATGCTTGTGATTTATCATCTATGACTTCCCTGTGAAATAATTATAGATGTGTATTATATTGTATATGTTATACATATGCAGGTCTCTGTCCCCGGTTCCTGACGCAGAGCTCCTAAAACGCTTGTAAACAGGCGTGCTAGGAGAACTGTTTGTTCTAATATTCAGTCTTTGGCCCTGGTTCTGGACACAGAGCTTCTAGGACAGTGGTTCTCAACCTTCCTAATGTCACAACCCTTTAATACAGTTCCTCATGTTGTGGTGACCCCCAACCATAAAATTATTTTCGTTGCTACTTCATAACTGTAATTTTGCTACTGTTATGAATCGTAATGTAAATATCTGATATGCAGGATGTATTTTCATTGTTACAAATTGAACATAATTAAAGCATAGTGATTAATCACAAAAACAATATGTAATTATATATGTGTTTTCCGATGGTCTTAGGCAACCCCTGTGAAAGGGTTGTTTGACCCCCAAAGGGGTCGCGACCCACAGGTTGAGAACTGCTGCCTTAAGCTATGGGATCTGATGCTATCTCCTGGTAGATAGAGTCAGAATGAAGTTAAGTTTTAGGACACCCGGAGGATGCCGCAGGGAATCTGGTCACAGAAGTACATGTGTGAGTAAAGGAGAAACACAGGAGTGCTATTCCTTTACACTCCCGTACTTGGGGAAAGAAAACAATGAATGCACAAAACTTCAGAGTATAATAAAATTTGTGATCTTGGGAAGGTCACTTCCATCTCTGGCCCTTGATCTCCTCAGCTGTGGGAGAGGCAGGAAATGCTCACTGCTCAGGGCTATTGGGGGGAGGCAGCGGAGCACAACAGGAGTGGCTTTGTAAGCTGTGTAGTGCCCAGGAGGGAGGAAGTTCAATGTTACATAGGAGGACACATCAGTGGGGGCTTGAGCCTGGACCAAGATGGAGACATAGAGGGAGCTTACTTTGCTGACAATTGCCAAGACCCTTCGCTGGAAGTGAAGCCCATCTTTCTCCTTGGCCATCTCCCTGGGGAAGAAGAAGTAGGGTATGGCAGCCAGGGCCACGGCGACAGCAGAGATGAGGAAGCCCAGCCACCAGGCACCCACCCATCGGGGGTCCTTCGAAGTCAAGTTGATACCACCTGGAAGAGAAGACCGTGGTGATATTAGGTTCAAGATGGACCTTCGATTCTTGGCCAACACCCTTGCACCGACCTCTGAGACATAAGGTTGCCTAGGAAGGAGTCAGGAGACCTGGATTATGATCCTGGCGCTGCCGTTTATGTCCTGCATGACTTTGGGCAAGTCCCTGACCATTTGTGGGCCTTGGGGTTTTCAACTACTAAAGCAACGTGTGTAATGGTCAAGGCCATGGACTGCTGGGTCTGAATTCCATTACTAACATAACTTTGGGCAAGTTACTTGAATAAATACATGTAAAAAGCACTTAGAATAGCACTTAGAATAGTATTGGCACACAGTATGTTCTATATAGGTGTTTGCACTTCTCCATTTTACTGTTACTATCATTATTATTATTAAACTAGAGGCCCAGTGCATGAAACTCGTGCATGGATAGGGTCCCTAGCAGCTGCCGGCTGCTGGCCCAGGCCTTCCTTCGTTCCACGCCGCCCCTGGTGGTCAGTGCTCGTCATAGCGAGTGATCAAACTCCCCAGGGGACACTTTGCATATTAGGTTTTTATATATAGAGAGAGAGATTGATGGTTAGGATTATTCTTGTGGTTCTCAGACATGCAAGATGATTAAAATCACCAGAGGTGCTTATCAAAAATACCTGGTCTTACCTAAAACTAACTTAGAAATATCATGGGGTGGGGTGGGAAGGTGACCAAGGAATCTGTACCTTTAACAAGTTCCCCAGGTGATTTTGATCTTCCACTAGATGTAATTAGGACTAGATTATCCCAAATATATCTCTTGTCTGCAGTGCCCACATCCTCCCATCAAACCTCTTGACCTCAAGGCTGAGTTAAGTCCCTCCTCTTTCAATTGCCACGGTATCTTCAAACACTTTATAATAACACTAGAGGCCTGATGCACGAAATTCGTGCAAGGGTAGGCCTTCCTTCCCCCAGCTGCTGGCACCAGCTTCCCTCTGGCACCCAGGACCCGGGCTTCCCTAGCAGCCCGGGCTTCGTCCGGAAGGTCATCCAGAAGGACATCCATTCTAATTAGCATATTACCCTTTATTATTACAGACGGATGCAGCCCCATGAGTCAGACTGGTTCCCAGGTAGCTGATCCCGAGCGCCTCCTGGGCAGAGGCCAGGGTACACAGTTGGCACTCAGCGAATGTATCTGTAAAGCTGGGAATGGAGTTGGCTTTAGCACTGATGCCCTCCTCCACTTATTATTCCCCCTGTTCCTGTGCCAGGCTGCTGAGAGTTCACACACGTAGCTCCCCAACTCCTCCACGTCTCACATACCAGTCTGTGCCTGCAGTGGACATGATCCACCCACCCCATGAAATTCCCCAGAGAGAAAGAAGGACTAGGAATTCACATCTGTCTTTGGAGGTGCCACATCTGCAGGATGATGCCAAAAGAGCTGGGGTGTGTCTTAGGAACCTAGGGAGGCCTGACTCCCATGAGTTATACTTCAAGAGAGAGAGAGCTGAGTGCAACCAGAGGTCCCACTTGGCTCCCAGGCCCAGTTTTCCAGCAGAAAGGGAGGGGTGGTGGGGCAGGGCGGGGCTGTCCTAGTGACTCTTGTTCAGAGCTGCCCAGACCTGTCCTGGCTGGAGACATCATTGAGCAGAACCAGAGAGCAAGAGCAGAATCTGCATGTCCACCTAATCCTACCTCTATCACCCGAGGCTTCTAGGGCTTCCTGGAAACTCTCCAGGTAAGGGACAGGACTTCTGAGCAGCAGAAGGCAAAAGGCATAGCTGGGGCTCAGAACTGCTTGGTGTGACAAGCAGGCAGCTGAGATGCCACAGTGACCTGTTCTAAAAGGAATGTTTTCCCACTCTCCACAGGGCACCAGAGCGTCAGGACCCCCAAAACTCCTCCCTCTTGGCTGCCTTCATATGGAGTTCCGGTCCCACCCCTTGGCCCCCTCTGACTACTACCTGCTGCCCTCAACACAGGTTCCCAAACTCTGAGGTGGTCAGAACTAGTGTTGCAGAGTAGGAAAATGTTTAGGCCTACTTAATTACCTAGCCACCTCAGCCGCTTGACAGCCTGTGCAAAGTTTCTAGGAACTGAGCTCACACACCTGAGCAACGGCCCACAAAGAACAAACAGATCAACACTCCTGAGCAACAGGCCCTCAAAGAACAAACAGATCAACACTCCTGAGCAACAGGCCCTCAAAGAACAAACAGATCAAAATTAAGAATAGTCCTGACCTTTAAGTTACCCAGAAGTGAATAACAGGAGGATGATGAATAGCGTGGCTAAAACTACGCAATGAGCTTTTGTAACTTGGCTTTGCTTGCTATGGGAACCTGAACACGGATGTAGTTGTCCCCTTTAAATATTGGACTCTGCAGATGGTCGGGGCCGCTTCTCTCTTGGGCTTCCCGAGTGGAGGAGCAGACACTGGCCAGTCAATAAAGGCTCTCTAAATCCTAATCAGTCTGGAGTTCTGGTCATTCTGTCGCTCGCACTCCACAACACTAGAAGGGTCCTTAGAGACCACCCAGTAAATTCATCGGAGAGAGGCCCAAGGGGACTGAGTCCTGCTCCAAGCATTTTCTCTGATGTGCCAGTGTCCTCTCTGCTTCACCTGGGTCTTCTCCCCCTAAAGATGGGAGCTCCCCACAGGCTAAGAGAGTATGCACCCCTGTCTGCCCACAGGGCTGGGGACCTGGGGGACTCAGGGATGGAACAGGGTGAAGACATGATAACAGTAACAACAATCATAGTCCCTTATCTGATGGCGCTTTACAGCTTATCTCCATCATCTCACTGGATTCTGATTGCACCTTTGGGAGGTGGACAGGACAGAGTCTATCTCAAAGATGAGAAAAGAGAGAGGTTAAGAAGCATGTCCAAGGTCAGTGGAATTGCTGGGATCTGCACCTGGACTGCCTGGCTCAGTGTCTCCTGGGAGACCAACGGTCAGTTAGCTAGCATCCCTGTGGCCCTGGGGACAGCTGTGTGCCCTTGGGGCTCACTTCTGGCATTCGGTCAATGTCCACATAAAGGCGCAGCATGAGGCCACCCAGCCCATAGGCCATGCTGACCCATCATCGTCACTGCAAACAGGATCCCTGCAACACAAAACCTCGGTTAGCCATCCTGACCCTGGCTTCCCCGCAGGGCAGTGCCACTGGGCAAAAGCAGCCTGTCTCCCCGGGTTGAGCCTGGGAAATGCCCAGGGCTACTCTGAACTTCCACTGGCCACATGGGACAGAGGCTGCCCCTCCGACCCCCCTCACCCCAGGCCTCTGGTCCTCCTACCTGGGCCTGGCCCGCCCTCAGAGCCCGAAGGGTGGTGCCACTCCTCACCGAGGTAAAGGGGAGAGTTGTTGCCATGCGCAAAGTCATCGATATAGGAGATGCCGAAGGGCTGGATGGGCACGCTGCCCACACCGAGCAGGGTCTGTGCCATGAACATTATTCCCACCGCGGCCAGGTGCTGGGCCTCCGTGTAGCCGGAACAGCTACTGCCATTGGAGGGGGTCGAGGCAGGGGCCGAGGTTGTGGTCAGGCACAGGGAAGCCTCGAAGTCCTGTGGCGCGTCCCCTGAGAGGTGAGAAAAATATTATGAGAATAGCTAAGACTTGTATACAGCACTTCCTGGGTGCAAGGTACTGATCTCAGCGCTTGTGTATTTCAATCACAACAAACCCCAGGGATGATTGCTCTCATTACCCTTAGTTCACAGGCGAGGAGACTGAGGCTCAGGCAGCAACTAGCAAGGGTGGGGTCAGGAGCCGAACCCAGGCAGCCCGGCTCTGAGTCCTTGCTCTTAAACCACCCTGTGCTACCTTTCTGAGCAGAGGTATGTGCTCTCGGGTGGGGTGGGGCTGTCAAAGGAGGTCGAGTTTGAACTGGGTTGAGATGAACAAACAAGAGTTTCCAGAAAAAGAACTTGGGGAGGGCTATTCCAGGTCAGTGTACATTGCAAACCCCGGGGCTTCGGAAGTTCAGCACTGCTGGCCCCAGAGTGTGAGGGGCAAGGCCGGGGCTGAAGGGAGGGCTGTCAGGTGAAGGGATGCGGGGGCTGGATTGTGGAGGGGTCTAGGACCCTTGGCCTTCATTCTGAAAAGGGCTCAGTGTTAGCTCGGGACACAGATGTAAAAGTGCAGTTAAAGGGCATTTCTTAATTTAGTACCAGATATTTGTTCCCTGGAACTAACCAATATTTGGTGAGCAAACGTAAGACCCTCATGCTATTATTATCCCAAAAATGGGTGCAGAAGTGGGCTTCCCTCTGCGGCCTGTCAGCCCTTTCCAGGAACTGGGGCTGAGGAAAAGCTGCATGACCAAGGTAACATCCAGACTTTCCATTTGTGGTGGGCAGACAGACAGACATGAGCAGAAGCGAAGGACAGTGAGCCAGCTACCGAAGGGTC
>NW_005871361.1:60348-61729 GCF_000147115.1 Myotis lucifugus
CCCTAGCATATCACTGTCATGAGGTTTTGTCCCCTCACTTTCCTCCCTAGAGTTAACATCTCGCCTCAGTTGTATTTCAGCTCCGGACCCAGAAAAGAAACAAAACTAGACCAGCGACTCCATGGCTGCCCTCAGGACCAGCTGCATTGAATAATGACCCCTAGCAGCCTTGGTGCTGACCAATCAATCAGTGGAGATGGGACCCTGAAAGGACACACCTGGAAAGCTGCTGATGTTCTATTAAGATCTTACCCTGGGAATTAGTGTCCTGATAAGAGAAGATTAGGACACAGACACCCAGGCAGGGTCAGCCACCGGAGGACACAGGAAGGAGCCAAGGAGAGGCCTCAGGAGAAACCAGCCCTGCTGACACCTTTCTCCTTGACTTCCAGACTCCGGATATGGGAGAGAACCTCTGTTTGAGCCGCCCAGCTGGGGTAGTTTGTCAGGGCAGCCTCAGTGAGCTAATCCACTCCCCAAACTCCTGAAACTAATACTCTGCTCTCCAGTGGGGCTTTGCTGGCTCTAGCCTGTCTTGACCAACCTACTGCTGACCAACCACCTACTGCTTCCCATTTTCCTGACCTGACTGTGGCCCCTTCAAGAGCAAGGGCAAGCCTCAATTTTAAGTCATCAAACACTTTTTTGGAAAGGGCCTGATAGAAAAGACTGTAGTCCAGCTGGTATGGCAGTGGTTGAGCATCAACCTATCAACCAGGAGGTCCTGGTTTGATTCCCAGTCAGGCACATGCCCGGGTTGCAGGCTCGATCCCAGTGTGGGGCCATACAGGAGGCAGCCAATCCATGATTCTCTCTCATCATTGATATTTCTATCTCTCCCTTCCTCTCTGAAATCAATAAAATATCTATATATATAAAAGCCTAAGCGACTGTTCGACCATTTGACCTTTCGATCGGTAACTATGACACGCACTGACCACCAGGGGGCAGACGCTCAATGCACAGACATGGAGGCATGGAACAGACTGATGAATCTCAGAGGGAAGGGGGGTGGGGGGAGGGCAGGAAGAGAGTAATCAAAGATCTTATATGCATACTAGAGGTCCGGATGCATGCACCGGTGGGGTCCCTTGGCCTGGCCTGCACCATCTCGAAATCTGGGACCCCTCAGGGGATGTCGGAGAGCCAATTTCACCCAAATCTCACAGGCCAGGCCAAGAGACCCCACCAGTGCACGAATCTGTGCACTGGGCCTCTAGTGTGTGTGTGTATATATATATATATATATCCCGGGCTGAAGACTGTGACCCTTTCAGCCCTCTGAGCCTCCATTTCCTCATTTTTCAAAGGTCTCCTACTATGGAAGTTCTACAGAAATGCAGAATTTAGAACCAGAATAATTCAGTAATTCAGAGCAAGG
>NW_005871361.1:62313-81019 GCF_000147115.1 Myotis lucifugus
GGCTCCCGAGATGAAGTGTTGGGAGGGTCATGAGCAGGCCCCGCCAGGGCACAAGGATAGCCCACAGCCGATCAGCCGGGGTCGTGTACCCTGCTGCCAAAATAGCTCACAAACACAATCAGGGTTGTGTTCCCCACCTGCAGAAGATGAAGGGACCCATTAGTGTGGAGTAGAACCCAGAGCTGAGGTCTACACCATCCATGCCTCTATTGCCAATCTCAGTGTTCCCATCTGTATAATGGACTAGTAGACTACATAAGAATCAGATTCTGGATCCTCCTAGGAAATGCCCCACTACCCCATTAGGGGAGAGAAATGAGGGCAGAGTGGACAAGGTTAGAAGTTCAATTCCATTCTGGAACATGGGTTGGATCCCATATTACAGCCATGTCCAACAGGTGTGCCCCAGAATTTTACTCTGAGTGCCATGAAATGAAAAGGTTGGAAATCACTGCCGTATTAGAGTATGAAGGGGGCAGTCAAGGAAAGGGGTTTTGATTTCTGAGATGTCATGAATGAGAGAAACAAATAACGAAAGTCTGAACCCAGATGACTAAGGCTTGGAATCAAAATCCTGGGATATGGGCACTGGAGGGGACGAGAGCTTGAGAGTGAAAAGCGGGCTCCTCTGTCAGCCTCTGAGGTGTGTATCCCACTCCACTGCTTCCTGGCTGCTGACCGTGGGTGAGGGCCTCACCCCGAGCCCCAGGCTCCTTGCTGGTGTCGTGGGGCAGTATCAGTAGAGGGCTGGGAGGAGGACTGACCCTGAGAGGTGCGGGAGGCAGTTAGACGGACATGAGCAGAGCAAGGACAATGGGCCAGGTACAGAAGGTCACCAGGTGGAAAGCCTAGCAAAGGACAATTGTAGGGTGGATTTGTGTGGATTTGGAGATCAGAGAGTCCAGCTGTGCCAGCTGCTCCCCCACCAGATGTTTGGAGAAGGTCATATGGTTTGGACCCCCTCACCTTTCCTCACTAGAGATAACATCAAGGCCTCAGTTGTATTTCAGCTCCAGGACCAGAAAAGTAGCAAAACCAGGCCATCGACTCATGGCTGCCCTCAGGACCAGCTGCATTGGATAATGACATCCCCCGCCCCCGCCCCCCCCCCCCCCCCCCCCGGGGTGGGGGGGAAAAAAATTAGGGGGAAAAAATCCTGGAAAGAACCCCGGAAAGAGGCGGAGAATTTTATTGAGATTTCCCCCCAGACCTCCCCTAAAATCTCCACCCTTAAAAACTTAGGCTGGAGGACCCAGCCCAGTCTCCCTCCCAGGAGCACTCCCTTACTCTTTCCCTTCCGTTTCCCTCTCCCTCTCTCTCTCCCCCACAGGCGAGTTACCATTAGTTTCCTCACTCCCAAGCTCCAAGGGCCCTTCCTTTATAACTTGTTTCCTAAGACCATTTCTTCTAGGAATTACCTTTTCTACCTCTGTGATTTACCAAATAAATGTTCTCTTATAGTTGGAGTCTTGGCTCTGAATTCTTTCCTAGCCAGAACCCAAGCACCGAGCTGAACCCAGGTCTGGTCTGTCCCCAACCGTCTAGCACCTGGTGCCGTTCCCACCACCTACAGCAGAAGGACAGCCACTCTCCATTGTTTAGACGGGACACGGAGGCCCAGAGACAGTGGCTTGACCAAGGTCCCAGAGCTAGACAATGGCTTTCTCTTCCCCTCCCCTGAGGTCTGGAGGTGGGGTGTAAGGGACATCTGGGAATGCTGTGGAGCTGGCACAATTTGGTTTGGGAGGAATGTGACACATCCCCCAGCGGGGAGAGGATTTCGCAGGAATCTGCCCGGGCTGGGGAGGAAAGAGAGTGACTTCTGGACAGTGGCCTTTTCCAGACATCTGGTGGGGGAGCGGCTGGCACAGCTGGACTCTGATCTCCAAATCCACACAAAGCAGTTTATCTCCTCCTCCCTGACTGTTGGCCCCAGAGGCAGAGGCCCTGGATCCCTGGATAACTCTGAGGACAATACATCCTGCTCTGGTATCAACCTCGCCCCAACCACCCCGAGGTTCCAAAGTTCTGCCTCTGACGTAACGTAACCCTCTCTCACTATGGTTGAAATGACTTCCTCTGATCCCTTCGTGGGACAGGCAATAGCCCGGTGCCTGAAAGGGAAAGAGAGTGAAAGGGAGAGGGGGTGGATATGGGGACAGTGGCTAGCTCTAAAATACCCCCACGAAAGGGCCCCCAAGGGCAGGATTGCCAATACTGTGACTGTACAGGGCCGGGGAGGTCTTCTCATTAGGCCTTGTCCTAACACGTGGCTTGTCCCTTTGTTGGCCAAGACAACACAGGAATCTCTAAGGAGGATTTGGGAGGCAGCTGTGATGGGGTAGCCTGCAGGTACTGGGAGGGGAAGGATGTATGTTGGACCAGTGAGAGAGGAGGATGGGGGTTGGTGGGAGTGCGAGTCTACCTCCCATCCACCCCTGTGGCTGGGGCAGGGCCAGTACCTCATTGAAGGCAGCCAGCAGCCCCGAGGTCTGGCTGGAGAGGCCAAAGCGTTTCTCCACCGTTGAGATGGAGCTCTTGAGGTAGCCGGAGATCATGAGCTGTGCCAGCTGCAGCAGACTGTGGCACAGGACGAAGAACTGCCGGAGGGAGGGAGGGGCCGCAGCGATGCAGTGGGCAGGGAGACAGGGAGACAGTGGGGAGATAGAGGCGTGGGGAGACAGAGATGGAGTTGGGGAAAGAGGGAGAGTAAGGCCATGAGAGGAGCAAGGAATAGAGATGGGGAAACAGTCAGGGAGACATACACACAGGAGGAGAGAGTAAGGGAGAGTCAAGAACAGGAGAGATGGGGAGAGGGAGGGAGAGAGAGAGAGAGAGAGAGTTATTGGAGTAGCCATAGCTTCTCACACAAATGAAAAGCTGTCAGGGTACCCTCAGGGGTCTGGGGTCTCAAGTAACCCACGTGACTGAGGGGAGGGTCTTCATGGGCCTAGACTGGTGAGAGGCCCCTCTGATCCTCAGAGCTCCTGGAGCTGGACCGGACCACCTCCCTCCCCTTTCTCCTGGAAGCTATCCCAGGTCCTTCTCCAACCCCCACCCACCTCCCCCCAGAGCTCCCTTGGGAGACAGCCTGTACTCACCAAATCCCCAAGCTGCTCACCCCACTCTACCCAGCCCCACCTCAAACATCCCCTCCTGCTTCCTAAAAAAATGGCAGGATTCCTAAGAGGAAAAAAACCCTAGCCTCAGAGAATTAAAAAATAGTTTTTATGCCAAAGCTTAATAACATTCACTCTGTTCTTTTGAGTCTGGTGTCCCTGTGTACAACAAGGGCAATGTTTCTCCCCGCTTCCCTCCCATCCCCAGTGTTACTGTGAGAACTAAATAAGATCATGTGGAGACAGCACTTGGCACAGGCCTGGCACCCTGTAGGTGCCAGTGGGTGCTTGAATATTGAGGCTGCCTGTGCCGCACAGGTTCCGGATCCCTGGGGCCCTTCTCTTCCCCTCTAGGGAAATGAAGGGTAGAGAAACTGGTCTCCTATCATCACAGAGCAGCCCCCTTTTCGTTTCTGGAAGGGGAGAACTTGTGCTGGGCATCTTCCCTGTGCCCCAAACCAAGCTAAGTGCTTTCACAGATCATCCCTTTGATTCTCACGGCCACCCATTCTACAGATAAGGAAACTGGGGCTCAGGAAGGCAGCAACTTGCTTGGTGTTACACAGCCGGTGAGTGGCAGAGCTTTCTCTGCCAGGTTTGGCTGGCCCTGCAGCCGCCAGGCCCCGAGAAGTACCTTGATGCTGTGGAACACACTTGGCCGCAAGTCCTGAGAGTCTGGGCTGGCTTTGTCTCCAGGTGTGTCTTCTGCGCCCATCATGGCCTTGGTGTCCTTGTCTGGCATCTGGAGCTCCATACCCACTGGGCCTGTGGGACAGACAGCCAGAGGGTCAGAGTGAAGATGGGATCCCAGAGAATGGCCCTGACCCAGGTAGTCCGCTGTATTTCAGGGGTTGGTTAAGATCTGAGAGTCAAAACGCCTTAGCGCCTTCAGACTCCTGAGTCCCAGGTGCTAGAGGGTGCGTACTCCATGTGCCCACTTTGGCCAGATCCTGACTGGGCCCACCTATTTCACACCTTCGTTCCATTCCTAGCATAAACTTGCCTTCTAGGGAGACGCTGCTCACCACGACACAACCTTCGAGCAGTGGCCCCAGCCCGCCTTGGGCCTAAGCAGTGACATACTGGTGCTCCGGGAGACAGAGTCTGTGTCTGGGTCTGTCTGGCTTAGCCTAGGATCAGACATCTGGAGCCAGGTGCAGGGGCCTGCCTTGGTGCATAGTCAGGGCATAAAGACTTCTCCTGGGGGGCAGTTTGGAATAAATACCAACACCTCCATAGGAGAGCACCCTGCATGGCATCACAGAGCTAAGAACCCAATCCCCAAATTATATATCAACCCATGTTGTTGAATGGCACAGAGAGGGCCCTCAGAGGTCATCCTATTTAACATACTTCCCCCCCCCCCCGCCCCCAAACTGAGGCCCCAAGTGGTGTGATGACGCAGGAGGCAGAGAGGCGGTAGAACGGGACACAGGCCCCATCACACATGTCCGTTTTCGCCCATGGCAGCCACGGCAATCACGTCAATACCCCACTCACTGTCTTGACAGGAAGCGGAGCCCCTTCAGAGGCATCTCCTAGGGCAGTGGTTCTCAACCTTGGCTGCACATTAGAATCACCTGGGAATCTTTTTAAATCCTGATTTCTGGGCCTCATCCTCCCGAAATTCCTTTTTTTGTTACTAAGGTGTGCGCCACCCCATAAAAAGAAAGAGAAGTCCCGGGGGAGGAGGCCAAAAATTTTAAAAAGATTCCCAGGTGATTCTAATGTGCAGCCAAGGTGGAGAACCACTGTCCTAGGGTCTCCTGAGGTTTAATCGCAACGAGGAGCCAGAAGTCCGGCCTTGGAACACTCCACCCCTGACTTAGATGGAAACCCCCTGTACCTTCTGGCAGCCCAGGCCTCCTTGGCCTTCCTCCCCCCTGGGGCTCCACTTCCTGCAGGAGCCTCCTCCATTGTTTCACACGCTTCTCAACCTGCAGGAGTTTCCTCTCATTCAACAGGCTCCTTCTGGAGCCTGGAAACTGATCTGAGGACACCTCCGCCAGGCCTGAAGGCAAACTTGGGGAGGGGGCTCCAGAGGCTGGGAACTGCCCAGCAGGAGGTTTGCGCTCCTCGGCTAGGAACCTGGGAGCCTGAGGAAATTTTTAAAAATTGAGATATAATTCACATGCTATAAAATACAGCCCTTTAAAGTACACAATTCAGTGGTCTTTAGTATAGTCAGAAAGTTATATACCATCACCACTAATTCCAGTGGGGTTTCCATCACCCCACTAAGAAATCCCATACCCATTAGCAGTCACTCCCCATTTCTCCATCCTCCAGCTCCTGGCAACCACTAATCTAATTTCTGGCTCTCTGGGTTTGCCTATTCCAGGTATTTCATATACATTCATATACATTCATACACTATGTGGTCTTTTGTGACTGGCTTCCTTCACTTAGCACAGCTTTCAAGGTTCTTGCATGTTATAGCATAAATCATTCCTTTTGATGGCTGAATAATATTCCATTGTATGCCCAGATCACATTTTGTTTATTCAGTCGTCTGTTGATGGACATCTGAGTTGTTTCAGGTCCCCTGAACATTCGTGTACAGGTTTTTACTTAGACATATGTTTTCAGTTCTCCTGGGTATATAGCCAGGAGTAGAATTCCTGGGTCATAAGGTAGCTCTATGTTTAACTTTCTGAGGAACTATCAAACTGTTTTCCCGAGTGGCTGCACCATTTCATCCTGCCAACAGTGTATGACGACTTCAATTTCTCCGAATTCTTGTCAGTACTTATTATTAGCTGTCTTTTTGATGATAGCCATCCTTGTGGGTGTGAAGTGATATCTCATGTGGTTTTGATTTGCATTTCCCCAAGGGCTACTGATGTTGAGCATCCTTTCATGTGCTCGCTGGCCGTCTGTACATCTTCTTTGGAGAAATGTCCATTCAAATAGCAAGAGGCGCTTGACGGAGGAAATGAACGTGTGTGTGGCTGGGGAGGAGTGCCTTCTTGGGGCATCAACACTCAGAGGAAACAGGAGATATTGAAACAAAAGTGACACCTGACAGGGAGGAGATGAGGGGTTGGCTTAGTGAAGGGCAGCGAGGGAAACTGCAAAGCTCGCTGAAGGGCTCCTAACAAACTCTCCCAGAGGATCTCGCGGGGCCATTTCCAAGCCCCAGGGCTCTCACCAGCGAGACCGGTGAGCCACTAGTGCAGGGGCTGCGCCACATGCTCTCCCTGCTGGTGCAGGCTCTCCACAACCAGTGCCTTCGGTGCTTTCATTGTCTCTGCTTCTGAGGAGGGCACCGACGCTCAGCGGTAACTAGCTCTGCTGGGTGACACTGGTGCAGGGACTCAAGCTCAGGTGTTAATCTCACCACCGCTCGATGCTCCTTGTACAGGTTTGATGAGGGGAAGAAGCACAGTGCACCAGCCCAAGCAAACCTAGCCAGGCACCTGGAAGACAGCAAGTGCCAAGGGGCCAGGCCAGCCAGGTGATGGGCTGGAGCCGAGGCTGGGCAGGCAGAAGTCACTGAGCTGGAGGCCCAGCTCTGAAAGAAACCCAAGGGATAGATGAGGGAGAGAGACAGAAGGTCAGTGGACCAGCTCAGAACCATCTACCTCCCTGTGGCCCGTTCCACAGCCTGAGCCTCTGAGCAGAAGAGGGAAGCACTGGCCCGACCCCCTGGGTTCTGAGACCATGAGTCAGTGTATTGAGTGGTCAGTTGGCCACTAAATGGGGCTGGTCCGGCAGGTTGTCAGTCCCCTCTGAGCCCTTCCTGTGGGCGGAGGCCTCTCCGGAGGGACCGGCAGCAAACAGTCCAACTCCCTGATGGAGATCAGAGCTCCCCTCAGGAGGAGGGTCCTGAGTCCAGGGCTGTGTGTCCTTCCCCTGTGACATCCTTGGGGCCCTTCCCGTCCCCTGAAGACTGTCAGGGGCCAGGCTTGACAGGAGAGGGGCAGTTGGGGGAGTGAACCTGGGCTGGGCCGGGTGGCCTATAGGAATGAAGGGAAAAGCAGGGAGCCAGGCCCCAGTAAAAACTCCCAGCCCCTTTCTCTCCAAGAGGCAAACAAGTTTTGGGGCCCCAGGAAGGTCCGGTGGTTCCAAGAGCCGGAGCCCTCAGCTCCAGAGCTAGCAGGCAAGGGGTCTGCGTGCCTGTCAGTGGGTTGTGTGGCTGGTCATTCACACAGGCCCACTCGTGTCCATCTGCTGGCAAGTCACTGGTCTGGCTAGCCTTTCAGGAGACTTGTCCACTTGGGGTGTCGCTTGGCCCCCTGCCTGCAGCTGCCCGGCAAGCTGGTCAGACAGTCGCCCTGAGACCTTGCTTACCAGTTCAGTCAGACTCCCGGGGTAGGTCCACAAGGCAGAGGGTCGGCCTCTAGCTACCCTGTCCAGGGGCAGGAATTATCTTTCCTCTCACCAGCTGCTTCCGGGGTAGTGAGGGCCGAGGTTTCAGAGAGCTGTCTGAGAGGGAGGGCCACCTTCCCCACCTGCTCTTTGCTGGAAAGACTCAGGGGCCTGCTTTCTCCATCACCTTCCAGCTGCCAAGAGCAACTCCCAGGCAGATGGCCGGTTTCCAAGTCCTCAGACCCGGGTCTGAACCCCAGCCCTCCCCACCACCACTGACCTGCTGTGTGAGCCTGAGTGAGACCCTCCATTTATCTGAGCCTATTTCTTCATCTGTAGAGTGAGGACACAACATCTACTCCAAGGGGATAAGGCATCTAGGGCACCTGGCCCGGGCCTGGCACATCACAGGCCCCACTGAGCACCACTGCCCTCCCCTCTCCCGGTCAACTTCAAGCCCTACGAGACCACAAGGCCCAACTGATCCCATTCCCTTCCATGCACACCTGACTCCTCCAAGTTAACTCCACCTCTGGATTGTCTCTCCTTCTCATCCTCGCCCCAGTCACCGTAAGACCCGAGGGCCTGACCCCTTCCCTCCAGCACACTCACTGTCTTGGGAGGCAACTGCCCAGGTTTGACTCCTCCAGCTGCAATCCTGCCGCATGGCCTTGGACGAGGCGCCCATTGGCCTCTTCATCCCCAACGCAGGGATGATTCCCCCCACTTCCCAGTGCGGACAGTGTCCACCAGGACACTTCCACCCCACATTCAGCTGGGACTAAAAGCCCAAAACCATACCTCAATGTCCACGTTAACTGGATTTTGATATTCCACTGTTTTTATTAGCATTTTTCCTTCTTACTCTCCCCTGACCGACCAGACCAAGCAAATGGCTTGATTGCTTATTATAGGAACTTCCTGAAAAACTGATCCGCTTTTCAAGGGAAACCATCAACAGAGTGTGTACCCACAAATTCTTTGAATCTCTATCCCCAAGATTCTTGCCTTGCTGTTTCCACCCACAAACCCTGCACTGTTGGGTCATGATTCTTACCCAGTCCTGGTCAGGATCCCTCACCCTCTACAGCAAGTGGCTCGGATGGGGGAGCTCGTCCTAAGAGCTACCATAGTCGAGCAACGCTGTGTGGCAGACTGAGCTGGGCACGCTCACCCGTCCTCCTAGCAATCTTTTCAGGTGGCTGCTGTGACTCCATAATACAGATGAGGAAACTGAGGCACAGAGAGGAGAGGTGACTTATCCAGGGTCCCTGGGCTGGTCATGGAAAAGCCTAGACTGGAACCCAGATCTGTCTGACTCCAGCAACCACAAGACGGTGGCTATAACAATGGCCTTAGAACAAATGCAAAAATAATCCCCATGGAGCCATTTCTTCTTCTGGCCTGGCTTCCCAAATTGTCAAAGGTGGTTGTACGGGGACAGTCTGTCATTCTACCAGCTGATTCTTCTTCTTTTTAAATATATATATCGATTTCAGAGAGGAAGGGATAGGGAGAGAGAGATAGAAACATCAATGATGAGAGAGTATCACTGATTGGCTGCCTCCTGCACATCCCCTACTGGGGATTGAGCTCACCACCTGGGCATGTGCCCTTGACCGAAATAAAACCTGGGACTCTTTAGTCCGCAGGCTGATGCTCTATCTACTGAGCCAAACTGGCTAGAATTTACCAGCTGATTCTTCACCTAATCAGCGAGTCAGTCAGTCAGTACACTGGTCAGTCAATACCCTTTTCTGATGGCCTCAGGGCAGGGCTGGAGAGAGGTGTGGTAGGAGGGACACGTGGCCCCCAGTCCAGGGGCTTGAGGATGGTTGGAGCTTAAGACTCATAATCAAAGCCCAGATTTGAACTTTCAGGAGGGATCTGCTGAGAAATACCTGAGGATGAAGGAGGAGGTCTTGGATGAAGCAGGAACAAGGCAAGATACTTTCTCTCTAGAATGTTCCAGCTTGCCCCTCAGCAGAGAGAGCAAGACCTAGAGTCACTTAGACCTGGTATGGCCTTGGGCCAGCAATTCAACCTCTCTGAGCCTCTAAACTAGAGTCATAGCCTTGCTTCTCAAGCCTGTGTGACCGTCACACAGGATAACGTCCTTGATCCACTCCAAGATGCCTCATAAACACCAGTGTTGTCAGCCTTTGCCTCCAACTCACCAGGGAGTCTATTTCCAGGTCTGGCCACCAGGTCTCAGAATAACTTAGTTTCCTTCCTGTGGGGGACTCAGCCCCGGCATTACTCTCTCACCTCCTTCTGATCCCTGAGCAACACCAATCCCTCTGGGTTCCTCCCTCTGCTGTCTCTTCTCCTCCCTCCCCACCCCATCCCCACCAGCTGCATGCTAAGACCTTTTCTTTTTTTTCTACTCATTTCTCTGTGCAAGAGAAGGAAAGGTCCCTCCCCCACACTCGCCACCACTCACACTTTGCCAGAACCATCAAAGGACCTGGCAGAGACAAAATATAAGGCAGAGGTTACCACTGGGAGGGCCCGGCCTATGTGTGAGCTGTGGATCCTGAGGTTAATGATGCCCCACGGAGTTGTGCCATGCGTAGCCCTGCCGGGGGTGCATCTGACGCCTGGACATTTTCGGAGGGCTTGCACAATGCTTGGCTTGTTGAGTGTTTTTAAACAAGTCCGTTTCCAGCATTTAAAAATCAGAAAATTTCACATAAAACTCCAGATTTTTGTTTTCTTTTCTTGGAAAATTAGCAGATCTGGCAACAATGGGCCCACATTCCCATATGGCAACACTCCGCTAGTCCAAGCTGCTGGGCCCGCACGTGGCGATTTGTCCTGTTGGAGCCTCTTGGGGGTGCCTGCCTGGTCTGCTTCCTGGACCCTCTTCACCTGCCTGGAGGATTCCCTGTCTGTGACCCTACAATAGCACTGGGCCTGGGGAGTCCACTAGAGAGGAAGCCAGGGCCTGCTTAACCCTTTGCAGAGTGAGGAAACAGAGCCAGCTAGGGCCATGACTTGCCCAGAGTCACCATGGCAGGGACAGAGCTGGTCTCTGTTGGTTTAAGAGTGAGGAAGAAAAGTCATTCCACACACACTGACAGCTTCCCAAATCAGGCCACAGGGGACCCAGAGACAAGCAGACCCAGTCCCTGCCCCTGGGGAGCTTCCAGTGTGTGTGTGTGTGTGTGTGTGTGTGTGTGTGTGTGTGTGTGTGATGGGGCGGGTGGGGGGGCAGAGGAGGGGTATGGGAGTGGGCAGACACCTAACACAGAATCACAATGACATGTGCTCACTGATGTGACACTAGGAGTTTTGGGACTATGGAAACAGTGTAGAGGCCCTAGCCTAGATTGGAAGGTTCTGGAAGGCTTCCTACAGGAAGAAACATCAGAGAGAAGGGCAGAAGTAGGAAAGTGCAAAGACTGCTTAGGGAACAAGGAGTCTGGCAAGGCTGGAATGCTGGGGTCAAGGTGGGGAGGGGAGGCTGGAGCAGTTGGAGGGGCCAGGCGGAAGGGCTGGAATTTGTTCTGAGCCCAGTGATGAGGTCCGATTGGGCTTCCTAGGAAGACCTCCATGTCTGAGGGGGGAGAGTGGAGAAATCAGGCTGCAAACAAGAACCAAGGAAAAGGCAGGAGTGGGGTCCAGGGCAGGGAGTAGTAATGGAACTGGGCCAGGTAGCGGCACATGGAGAGTTATCCGTGGATGCATCAGTGGGGAGGTGGGATGGACAGGGCTTGGTGGGAAAGCAGAGATGGGGAGTGCAAGAGGCCAAGTTGTCCTGGCGGCAGGGAAGAGGCACAGCTTTCTGTCTGGGTGTGCCACCACTGAGGGCCAGAATTGTAGGGTGGTGGTGAGTCCAGCCATAGACAAGGTGAGTTTGGGGTGGCACCAGGGCACCCAGGGGGAGATCCAAGAGCATGGGCTTCAGGAGGGCCCATGAGAGGATGTACCTTGAACCAGACCTCTGGAAGTCTGGGAGGCATGTGTGGGGAAAAAAGGTAGCAGAAGCCACAGGTGGGTAAACCTGCCCAGGGAGCCTGAGGAGTCCCATCATTTGCCTCAACTGAGGAGAACACAGCAAAAGGAGGAACCATATTGGAACTCTGTTCAGGTGCCAAAGGTGGAGGGGGGCGGGGGTGCATTGTCACTAAGGAGCCAGGATGTTTTTGGAAAATCCACCAGCTTCCAGCACGAACACACCCACAGCCCAAGCCTGCAAAGGGAAATGTTCCCAGCAGCAGATATTGGTCAATCCATTCCTCATAACGAGGGCACATACCTCTCTCTGGAGGTGCTGGGGTGGAAGGAGGGAGCCTCATCATAGCCAGGGCCTGTCTTGAGCCCTCCCTACCGCCTGGATTGCCTGGGTTCCCCTGGCCTGCTGGCCTTCCTGCCTCGCTCCTGCGGCCCAGGCCAGCTCTCTCTCCCTTCATAAGCCCCGCTTTGTGGGACAGGTCCCTCAGCCCTTCCTCTGGGCTGCAGAGCTGATCACCCCCTTGCATTATTTCTGGCCCCTCTTATCTGGTTAGGCAATGATCAACCCAACAGAGCAGAGGCTGCCCTGCCCTGTGTCCCCGAGGACCACGTGAGGTCCCTGCTGAAACCCTCTCGGTCAAAGACTTGGGATTAAAATATTTGTGCTGCCGCACTGTGGCTGTGTGCCCTTGAGCAGCTTAGCCTCTCTAAGCCTCAGTTTCCTTCTCTGGAAGTGAGAGAAGCGTCTCACATGAAAGCGACCTGCCGGTTACACTGTGGTCTTCAACCATGGTCAGCCCCTCCTCCCTCCCACGCCATCTGCCGAAGCCTGAGTACAGAAGCCTCGGCCTCAAGGAGGTCAAGGCCAATGGGCGCCACTCTGTCTCATCTCCTCACCCCCAGTAAACATTATTCTCTGGCCGCACTAGGTGCTTGCCAGTCCCCAAATCCCTGTGGTTTTTTCCACCCCTCAGCGTTTGCACATGCTCTTCCTCCTGGGCAAACCGCTTCTCATCTTTCAAGACCCTGGCCCACCTTAAAATCATGATTGTTGAATTGAGGTAAACTGAATGAGGGAGAAAACAGAGTGGGGGTGGGGGGCTGTAGGGGGGTTCCCAGGGTAGGGTGGGGGCTCTGTGGGGGCCCTGAGTGCTCCAGGTCCCCCCGAGTGGCAGGGCTCGGCAGGGAGGGGGAAGACTTAAAGGCATAGGTCTTGGCTGTCATCTTTGGGAAATTCCTCCTCCTAGCAGGACCCTTGGGTGATCTGCTGGGAGGACAATAGCCTACTTGAGGCCCAGCTGTTGCAGGCCTCCCAGCTGTTGCTTCTTGAAGGAGATCCATGCAGGATGGGGGAAGGGGCTAAGCACTTTCTGGTGGTTTCCAAGCCAGGTCAGGGACCCTGTGCTGGGACTTTCTGTTCCCGGTTCTGGCCCCAGCTACCCATCTAGACCCAAGATGACCCTAAACATAGTGATGAGGGCTTACGGGGAGGGTGGGCCCTGAGCCCAGTCTCCTTAGGCCTAAAACTCAGAGCCTGAGGCTCAGAGATAAGTGCCATTGGCCCAGGCCCTGTGGCCTCCAACCACTACTTCCAGCTCCTCACTCTCTGTGCTTTCCTCCCAGTGATCCCCGTTGTACTCCACCTCACTCCATATCCCAAATCTCCAGTCTTCAGGAGGCTTTCAAAACAGGTTGGAGGGAGGGGAGGAATGCCACGAGGGGAGGGGAAGCATGAAGAGGACGGAGGACAGCTTAGTACTGAGCCTTCCCCAGTACTACCTCTGCCCAGCCTGTGCTGAGTTCTGGGGCCTTAGGAGTGAATCAAATCAGGCCCCAGCCCCCGGGAGCTCCCAGTCTGGTGAGTCGGGTGTTGTTCTTTGTAATTTCAAGCACTGATGCTTCGGGCTCTGGGCTGCAGGCCATGATGGGTGGTAGGGGGCAGTAAGGGCCAGGTTTACTTCCTCTCGACCGCTAGGGTGTGGCTGAGGCCCAGGCAGGCCTCCTACAGAGAGCCAAGGCCCCTAACACTGAGGGAAGACTGGACCCTGCCCTCAGCAGAGGCCTCTGCTCCACTGCTCCCTCCGAAGACAGAAGACTGAGCTTCTCAGAATAGGAAGGGAGCACGTGAGCACCTTGGCCAACACTGTACAGAGGGAGAAAGTGAGTCCCAGAAAGGGACAGAAGCAGACTGGACATTGGGTGCCTGGCACCCGATTGTGGGGTCCAAGCAAGCTCTCCATTTGGTTCACAGCTGCCTGACATCTGGCTCAGCAGGCAAGGCCCAGCCTGGGAGGAAATAACTCCTCCCCACATACATACTGCACTAGCACCCAGGGAACAGCTTGCTTTGTCTGGAGTCAGCGGGGAAGTGCCCAACGCAGGTGGAGGCTGGATTCTGGCCCCGACTCTGCTGCTTGCTTGCAGGGCGACCTTGGGCGAGTCACGTGCCCTCCCGGAGCATCTGTTTCCTCGCCTGTTAAAAAGGGCGAGCGCATGTCACTGCATTCTCATGACGCCAGTGCTGCAGAGCTGACATGTGAACCTAGGGCTGCGGGTGTGTTCTCTTGCCCCACCATCTGCCCCGGATCGGCTCACATTTGAACCCAGAAGAGCTAGAGAAAGCAACAGAAACAACGCCAGGAACAAAGAAGGATGAACCACAAAGAGAGGGTCAAACAGGGTATGGGAGAGAGGCTACGGCTAGCGGAGAATCGGTCTGAAAGGCTTCCTGGGGGAGTTGGTGTTTGGAGGAATTGGAAAGTGGCAAATTCCACCAGAATGGGATGTGGGTGGAGGGCGGGGCTTCCAGGTGAAGGTAAAGCCGAGCAGAGGTGTAGAGGTGGCACAGTGGCTTTTCTGAATCACAGAATGGGCCTGGCTCTAGATCAGGGGTGAGGAACATCCTGCCCTTGGGGCCCTAGAAGGCCCTGCCAAGGCATTAGGGGTGAGTCAATTAAATCTTTGACCAAATACATAGCAGGCTAATTTTTAACTTGATCATTTTGTATGGCCCACGACTGATGTTATAATTATCCAAATGGTCCTTGTAGAATAAAGGTTCCCCACGCCTGCCTTAGCTCATGTCCTCCAGCCTCTCCCCCACAGACAAGGAAGCTCTACCTGTTGCCTAAGGGCACGTGGTGAGCTGGTGATGGGTCTCTGCTGCCAGCCTCATCTGACCACCACTGCTCTCTGCCTCTGGCTGGGACAGCTGGTCCCTCCCCCTCCAGCGAGCTGGGACGGGGTCTCTTTGCAGGCTGCAGGCTCTGTCCCTGCCCTGCCTGCATCCCCACATCCCTCAGAGCGCTCTCAGACCAGAAAGAGAGCCTGGGGGAAGCCGGCCATGGCTCAGGTTGGGACTTAGGAAGATAGGCCAGGTGTGCAGAGTGGGCAGATGCTGTTGTGCCCCAAGGATGGCAGAGTTATTTGGTGGCAGAGTGGGCAGATGCTGGGGCCAGCTTCCTGCTTTATGGGCGTAGGTGGTGGTGGTGCATGTGTGAATTAGGGGGCAGCTAGAAAATATTCCAGAACGGAGCCTAGCAGGGGTCAGAATAACAGTCGAGGTAGGACAGGGCTGGGGGCTGGTGCAGTAATGGCCAAAGTCTCTAGTTTAGTTTCTTCCCATACCCATAGGATTGCCAACTCTCCCGTCCCATTGCTCACCAAGGCCGATTGGGAAACTGGTTTGTCAGTGGCCCATCTCCAAACCTCATTGTCATCTCTCCTGTGAGGCCCCCAGAGGAAGTATCCATCCCCACCCTTCCTGCCTGCCACAGTCCCCAAGCCATGGCTGTGACATAGCCCAGTCTGCCTGCTGGGCCACTCAGCCCTCACCAGCCCACAAAGTCCTCACGGCCGCACTCCAGGGAGCAAGCCCGGCCTTGCCTGAATGGGTGTGAGGCTAACACGGTTAGGAGAGGACAGACAGCTGGAGGGATGCCAGAGGTGATTGCTGCGAGGTCTAGCACCAAGAGCCACCCTGTCCGAAGATCAAAGATTGTTTCTTTCACTTTCCTCCCCAGGCCTAAGAAAAGTTCAGCGCGGGGTTCAGAACCACCGCCCTCTCCACATGGTGCTTCAGTCACTCCCCAGGCTCGGCTTCTCAAGGCTTCCAGGCATTTCCCCTCTGGCCTCCTCCCCACCTGGCAGCCAATGCACGCAGGTCTCTGCAGTCTCTTCTGTGCTGATCTTTCTGTTGCTCTGTCTGCAGATCTGTAGGTCTGTCCCGTATCTGTCTCCTTCTGGTTCTCTCTCTCTCACTATCTCTTCTCTTAATCCCTTCTGCAGCCCTCTCTCTGGGGCTGGTCTCTGCACGCTTCTGGGTCCCTCTGCACGCTCCCGCAGACACCTGCTAATCTTTGTCTTCTCCCTCTGTGTCTGTCCTGTCCTGGCCTTTGTCTGACTTTGCATATCTCTGGACTTGCTCTGTCTCTGACTACACTTCTCTCTACCTCTCTTTTTTCTGTTGTGTTTGTCTCTCTCTTTGGCTGCTTCAGAGAGGGGAAACAGGGCTTGGTGAAGGAATCGGGGGGCGGGGGTGCCTTTCTATTGCCCTGTTGGTTGTGTGGACGAAAGGGGCCACACGCTGACCTGACCAGCTCAGGGAAGGCCTGCATGGCGGTCTTGCAAACTCAGAGACCTAAAGTCACCACAAAGGATGGTCTGAAATTAAACTTTAACTAAAGCAGTTATGGTGGGTAGTTACGTCCTAGGCCAGTATCTTCACTGACAAGGTCAACCTTTACCTTCACTGAGCCTATCTGTCTTTTCGCATCTATGGTAACATATCCTTGAAATGTCTGGGTAACTTGTAACTTCCCTTTTTCTGGACCCCT
Source organism: Myotis lucifugus (assembly GCF_000147115.1). Lineage (NCBI taxonomy): Eukaryota > Metazoa > Chordata > Mammalia > Chiroptera > Vespertilionidae > Myotis > Myotis lucifugus. Next base: position 78,536 of record NW_005871361.1, read on the forward strand.
TGGGGCACAACCTAATGTGCCTGGGCACCAGGATGACACAAATTTCTTCATTGTTATTGTTATCATGTTAATTGTTGACTGTTAACTACCCTGTAGCCACCTAAGTATGTGTCTATCATTTTACTTTTTATCCAATCCCAGAGGTTTCCCCACTTTGCTTTCTCCCACCTCTATCACCAATGGATTTCATGTAACCCACCTACGTCCCCTCCTTTGATTGCAATATATAAAAATAGATGAAAAAACTGCCATTCTCTGGAGCACTATCCCAATCTGTTGAGATACTGCTTCCTGGCAATTGTCGACAGTTTGGCTCAAATAAACTCACAAAAATTCTTTACAGGTTTGAATGTTTTTACGTTAACAGTCGCTATATCTCATAAGGCCCCCTGCCTCCAGCTGAGTAAACAGCGTCCCTTCCTGTCCCTCCCGCAATTCCCTCATTCATTCCACACACTCTCTCATGTGCCGGGCTCTGGGTAAGGAACCTGAGCCCCCAATACACCCCTTTTGGCTCAACAGCTGCACCCTCCACATTGAGAATGTGGCCCCCATATGCCCTCCCAATACCCCTTTCTTACTTTGTCCAGACTTACCTATCCTGGGTCCCATGACTGTGTGGGGTGCAGTCAGTTCCAGCCCCTACTTCAACCCCAGGACTGGAGTTTAGCAGGAAAGAGGGAGTGAGCTCTTATCAGGGACTCCCAGAGACAAGTCTCAAGGCACAGCAGGCGCGTGCTAAGGTGGGGCCTCCAGGCACCGGCCGATGCTTCTTCGATCACAAGGCAGCTACCTTTTCCAGGTAGGGCTAAGGAAGTCCTGCTCAAACTTGACCCCACTCTCCAAGTGCCTGTCTGCCTTGATCACTTGTTTCTTCTGTCTCTCTCTGCTCCAGCCCCTGGCTTACAAACTCACAATCTCTCTGAATTCCTCTGATCTCTGCCTGGGGCAGCCCAGGGCCAGTGGTGTAGGAGGCTGGGTTTGTTTAGATCCAGCCCCACTGATGGGAGGAGGCTGCTGTCAGCCTGCTTCTTCCCAGCCTCTTGCCTCAGCATTTCCCTTGGATATTTTTTCTTCCTCTGTTAGCAGTGGAGAGGTGGGGCCAATGGGAGTGTCCCCAAGCCCTGTGGTCATTCAGTCCTGCTTCTTCTCACTGTGCTTCCTGATCCACTAAGCTCTTGTCCCCCTCACTGAACTTCTGTTACTGTTCATGAGCCCCACAGAGAGCCTGTTTCCCCACTGTCCTCCTTCACCGAACCTCTGTCCTCCTGAAGCTCTGGTTCCCTCTCACGGAACCCCCATCTCCTCTCTGAGTTCCAAGGATTTAGAGCAAGGAGGGACTCTGTCCATTGGGAATTGCAATGGCCAGCCCACCTGGTAGGGACTCACAGTAGCAGCTCCATAAAGCATGGCCCTCTCGATGGGGGGGGGGGTGAGGGGGGCAGAGAGGAAGAGCAGGAGGACAACTATGACATTTCCAGAGTTTCCTGAACTGAGGCTGAGGATGGAGGACTTGGAGCTAGACAGACCTGAGTCTCATCTCAGCCCTGTCAATCATTGGTCAAGTGGCCTTAGGCAACTCTGCACCTCTCTGAGCATGTTCCCTCATCTATAAAGAAGGGACAATATTCCTCACTTGCAGGTCCTCACTTGCAGGGCTGCTGTGAAAGTTTAGTGAGCAAGAAAGAAGCCAAGTCTGAAGTCCTGGAGCTCAGAGAAGGGAGCAGCAGAGGTGGCCCAGAACCAGGCAGCATGAGAGAAAGCTAATCCACCTCAGCATTTTCACACATGCAGCCCCCTCCGGCCCTCCTATTGACTTGTAGGCCAGGAATTTATTCCCTCAGGATACAGATGAGGCATTGAGTCTCTGGATCTGCCCAGAGGTCACTGAACTAATAAGTGAACCTGACTCAGTTCCAGGAATAAAGTCTTTGCATGAAACAGGAATGTGGGTTTGGAGTCTAACTTTCAGGGTGTAATGATTGAGAAATATCATCAGTGCCACTTGGCTCCTAGTGGCTGTATGAGGATGTTAGGAGGAAGTGAGGAGTATCCTATATAATAAAAGGTTAATATGCAAATCAACCAAACAGCAGAACGACTGGTTGCTATGATGCACACTGACCACCAGGGGGCAGACGCTCAAAGCAGGAGCCAGGCTCAGCGCTAAGGATGTCTGACTGCTGGCTTAGACCTGCTCCCCAGGGGGAGCTGGCCTAAGCCGCCAGTCAGACATCCCCTGATTTGTGCACTTGCGGGGGGGGGGGGGGGGCCCCAAACTTGCAGAACCAAAACCGGTCAAAGGCCCATGAAGATCATGGAAACCCCCCCACCGGGAAACAAAAACCATAACGAAGACCTCAGAGAGGAAACTTTCAGGCTTGTGGAGGGAAGCTGAGTCATGAAATGTCATGGGTATGCAACCAGCCATATGGGATCGACTTATTGAGAAACCAATTAGCAGCACAAAACTTTTCGATATGG
>NW_005871361.1:81226-185198 GCF_000147115.1 Myotis lucifugus
GAAGGTCACCAGGACGGGAAGCCCCAGGTGCCTAACAATGGACAATCAATTGTAGGGGGAGACCTCACCCCCCTACACCCTAGGGTGACTTTTCCTCCCCCAGCATATCTCTGGTCATGAGGTTTAGACCCCCTGACCTTTCCTCCCTAGAGAGGAAAACTATGCCTCAGTTGTATTTCAGCTCTACGCGCAGATAACCAATAAAACCAGACCAGCGACTCTATGGCTGCCCTCAGGACCAGCTGCATTGAATAATGACCCCCTCCCCTGGCGCTGACCGATCAATCAGTGGAGACCACAACCCCGAAAGGACACACCTGGGAAACTACTGAATATTCTATTAACATTGCGGACGGATCACGAGAATTCTCGCTTCATATTACACAGTGTTTTACAAAGTATCATACTTTAAAAAGATATTAGCTTGTAAGAACATGTAATAAATAACTTCAAAATGCAATGGGTATTTACTTTTAAAGCGTGCCTTTAACATTTATGTAAAATGTGTTTTGTACTCGTTCAATAGAAACTTATCTGGCCACTGGGTAAAGCTAGCAATAAAACTACTGGTCCACGATGTGTTAAGATTTTCCCCTGGGACCTCCCCTAACTCTCCAGCCTTAAACCCTTAGGAATGAGGACCAGTGCGCTCTCCCTCCAGGGAGCATGCTTGAGCCTTTTCCTTCCCTTTACCTTTCCTTTTCCCCGCCCCCTCCCCAGGAGAGTTACCATTAGCTTCCTCACTCCCAAGCTCCAAGGGCCCTTCTTTTACCTTCAGAACTTGTTTGCTAAGCTCATTTCTTCTAGGAATTACTTTCTCTATCTCTGTGATTTACCCAGTAAATGTTCTCTTACAGTTTGTGTCCGGACTTTGAATTCTTTCCTAGCCCGAACCCAAGTAATGAGGTTGCGGAACCCAGGTTTGGTCTGAGCCCCACCAGTCAGACACATGGTGCCATTCCCTCCTACAACGGGACTAACTTGCCTGATAAAGTTCACCTCAATGCATAGCACCCCACGGGGCATGGAAGACGCAGGAACAGTCTTCATTTATCACCTCAGCCTCCCCATGCTGACACAGCCTGGTCCAAGAGTAATCCTGAACTCACTTGTGGACTTGGAGCAAGGGTCAGGTACCCGGGGCCTCTGGGAGTTATGCTGACAAGCCCTCAAATAGCTTTGGGCTAATCCTGCATTGAGGCCCCACTGTGGGAGGCCCAGGCTGAGGTCTGACCAACGTGTTTGCACTCCAGCTTTGCCATTTGCCAATGTGGTGTTTGCTGAGCCCTGTGCAACTTCACAGAGCCCCACGACACGTGCGGATTGCAACACCACCTGCGAATTCCCCGGTTTGCAAACTTGCTGCCTTTTTGAGTCCTGTGCTGTTGGCAAAGCCTGGCACAGTTTGCAGCCTCCAGGGCCCCATGACATTCGCACAGTCCCGTGTCCTCGTGCCAAGCCTGCCGCTGTTTATAAAACCTCAGTGTGTTTGCAGAACCCAAGCCCTTCCCCTCTTTGCATCAACCCATGTAGGAAAATGTGTTGTTTTTTTTGGTGGTTTTTTTTTTTTTGCAAACCAGGCATAATAGGAGACTTCATTTTCTAGAACTCGCTAAGCTTGGGTACAAGGGAAGAATCCTGGGCTCCAGGCTCAAGACCTCAATTCTGGTCCCAGCTCTGTCACTGCCTTGCAGTGGCACTTTGAGCAAGTCCTTTCTCCTCTCGAAGTCTCGGTCTTCGCCTCTGTTTAATGGAGATTGTGAAGTCAAGATGCCGACCTTCTGAACTGTTATGAGAATCGCTGCGAGGATGCCCAGAAGATGGGGGTGGGGGCAGGAGGAAGAGTGGCCAGAGGCTCCTTCCCGAAAAGGTTCCAAACTGCCCGCTCAGCACCTTCGCTCCCACTTCCCCCTGGCCTGGCAGCCAGGGAGCGGATATCTATAAATGAGCCCTTGTCTGAGCAGACGAGTGAGAGCCTCAGCCAGAGCCTCAGCCAGAGCCTCAGCCTTCCCCACCCCCAGGTGCTGCCTGGGGGTCAGAACCCAAGCTGTGTAGACGTGCCCCCCTGCATGGCTCTTTAAATCCGTCCAAGGAAGGCAACGTCGTAGTTATTTCACTATTGAGGACTCTGACACTCAGAGACGCCATGTGACTTGCCCAGGGCTACATGTCAGGTACACGTTCAGCAGAGGTTGGGATCTGAGGCAAGGACAGCAAAGATGGATACAAGACACTCAGGAGGTCAGAGCTGGAAGGAACTTCAAGTTCATTTAATTCAACCCTTCCCTTTGTGAGATTGGGAGACTGAGGGCTGAGGAGAGGCAGGCTCTGCTGTACGTGTCGTGACTGTCTGTCCTTAGGTTTCAATTTCGCTCTGTGGTGGACGAGAAGCAGACCACATCCTGCCAATAGTTCAGGACTTCCCCCTCTTCGTTGGCACACCTCTTGGGTCAGAACCCAGGAAATTTCCCAACCCTGTGAGGAGAAGCTCAGGTTGGCAGGCAGATGGGTATCTGGCCTGGCTCCGCAGCCCCACCACCTTGGCTCAGCACAGCCAGCCCTGCACACCTTAAACCCCTCCGGGAGGTTCCTCCTCAGGAAGCCCTTTTGCCCAACTGCCTCCACTTCCCACCAGCCTCTCCCTCCAGCCTAGGGAGAATGCATACCATGCTAGAAGCTCTGCACCCTCCCTGAAAGTGGCAGCCCTAAGCCCCAGAAATAGCATGAGCTTTTCCGTCAGATAGTTCAATCCTAACCCTGTAAGAAGATCTGAGACTCAGTTTCCCCATCTGTAAAATGGAGGTGACAGGAAACCTCCTGGCAGAACTGCACTAAATTCCGTCATCTCGCCCCGTCTTCTACTTCAGTGGTTCTCAACCTTCCTAATGCCGCGACCCTTTAATACAGTTCCTCATGTTGTGGTGACCCCCAATTTCATTGTTACAAATTGAACATAGTTAAAGCATAGTGATTAATCACAAAAACAATATGTAATTATATGTGTGTTTTCCGATGGTCTTAGGCGACCCCTGTGAAAGGGTCGTTCGACCCCCAAAGGGTCGCGACCCGCAGGTTGAGAACCGCTGTTCTACTTGGTATGTGCATAGCTTCTCTCTCCCAGGAGAGTGTAAACCCCCCCTGAGGCCTCGCTGGGTAACCCGAGGCTGGTTACTTGCCCTTTCTGATCCTCAGTGCCTGTGTCTGTGAAATACCTTCCCATGGCTGCCATGAGGCTCAGATGAGCTGATGGATGGATTAGTCCTGGCTAAGTTCTGGAGAGCTGAGCAAACACGCGCCATTGTTCATATGGGGATGATGGCAATGGCAATGACTTGTAATTCTGGAAGCAGAGGAAAGAGAGAAGTAAATCGGGTGTGAGCCAGGTGGGTCTGACCTAACTGACAATCCCATGAAAATAAGTCATAGGAAAAGGCACCCTGAGGTGGGAGGGAGCTGAAGGGCAAGTTTGGGTCCAGCAGGCAGGTTGGGTAGTAGCAGGCCATTGTTAGCAGCTATTGTTCTGTGGGTGCCACAGGGCGGCCCCTCTCACAAGGTCCAGACACAGCCCCAGCTCTGCCACCAACACATTGGCATTGGCCAGGTTCCACTTCCTGCCTGGTCCTCAGTTTCCTTATTATGAAATGCGTGGGGGAGTAAGAATAAAGGTCTCATGTGCTCCATCCCTGTCTTTGGGAGGGACTGTGGGAGGTTGGCGTTTGTGAAGTGTCACGTCCGGGACGTGAGGGATTACAGTAATCAGTAATTAAGCTCCTGGGAGAGAGGGCATGGGGACGGGGATGCTGGGAAGGCTGGGAGAGAAGACAGGGAGCAAGCATATGCCCCTGGCTGCAGGTAGTTTGGAGCAAGAGCCCCAACTTCCTGAAGACTTTGCAACACTGCCCCCTGGGGGCCAGAGAAGAGATTTGTGCTCGGGCTTTTTCTGCAAGATGACAACCACGGAAAGGGGGCTGGAAGGACTACTGTCCGAAGAGGCTGAAATGGATAGGCCAGAAGCAGCCCCGGGAAGAGCAATCACTGCCTGTTCCTCACTCTCCCTCCCCTCCACACAGTCTGTTCCTCTTCACATGTATCTCAAACCGGCCCACTTCCTCCCACCACCAGCAGCTCTGGCGGGGCCATGCCCCAGCCTCCTCTCCGCCTCTGGTCTTACCTTCCAGCCCATCTTCTTGGGAACCAGAAGAAACTTTCCAAGCATTAAATCTAATCATACCCTCCTCCCTGCCTAAAACCCTGTCCCTGCCCCCGACCCCGGCCCTCAGGATAACCCCATCTTTCTAAGCCTGATCTAGAGAGCCCTTGTCCCTCTGTCACTGTCTTCTGCAAGCTCAGTGTCGTCACATGCAAGTGAAATGAAATAGTGGGTGGTCAAGAACAAGGCTTTGGGACTGGACCCTGAGGGTGCAACTCCTGGCTTCTCCGTGTGGGAGCTATGCTACTTAATTCTCTGTAGGTATTTCTGTTGTGGTACATGCCCATAACATCAAATTTACCATTTTAAGTATACAGTTCAGTGGCATTAAGTACATCCACATTGTTGTGCAACCATCACCACCACCCCTCTCCAGAAGTTCTTCATCTTCCCAAATTGAAACTCCATATCCTTGTGTTACTTCATTCTTTGTGCCTCTGTTTTCTCACCTGCTAAAAAATGGACATGCTTGGCACAGTGCCTGATAGGTAGCTGCTCAACAATTAGTACTGTAATTTTTTCTATCTCTTTATCTTTAACAGACAAAATAGACTTTTTTTTTTACTTTTTTATTGAATTTATATAGAATTATATAGGTCTCAGGTGTACAATTCTATCATACATTATCTGTATATTGTATTATATGTTTACCACCCCAAGTCAAGTCTCCTTCCATCATCATTTATTCCCCTATACTGTCTTTTACTTCCCCCCACTCCCTCCACCCCCATTCTCTCTGGTCATCACCGTACTGTGGTCTGTGTCTATGCGTTTTTGTTTGTTTGTTGCTTAATCCCTTCACCCTTTTCACCCAGGAAACTGCCCTGGAAAGGAAGTGAAGCAGCACGCGTGGGTTATCTAAAGAAATCCAAAGGCCAGTCCCGCCCATCACTGGGCCGCCAAGACCACCAAGCAGACCCTCGTTGACCTTGCTGTCTTGGCTGGTACATCCTGCGGCCCCCACAGCAGCCCCTCTCTGAAGAACGTGGCCGTTCTCGGCCCAGGGTATTGCAGGCAACAGGGATCTTCCAACTGGGCACCAAGGCTTGCCCCTGTGTCACCTCTTCCTAAATACGGAGGAAAGGTTTGTCAGGGGCTGATCCCTGAGGAATTCTTCCAGTTCCTTCCTCCTAAAACCAGTGTAACAGGACCCTTTGTGCTCAGAACTGGGCTGAGCCTATATTTTCTGTTCAAAGAAATAGATGTGATTACTCCAGACACCATCTCTGCCGTACCAACAATAGGGTTGATTGTCTACGTAATTTAAAAAGATGGTACCTCGATTGGGGAATTTACTGATAAACTCAATGAGCAAGAAATGCCCAACTGCTATAGAAGAGGCGAAACAGGCTTCCGTCAAAAGCATCCAGGATGCAATTGAGCTGGAGAAGTCACAGCAGGCAGTGTTCAAAAGCACCATTCCCTTTTTCATGTCCAGAGGCCTAACATTGCTATGGCCTGGAAGGGCTACTTACTGGAAACGGCTACATAGAGTTCACACGGAGGTAAAGAGTCGCCTGGATTATCATATCTCCATGCAGAACATGATGCGTCGAAAGGAACAAGAGCACATGGCACGATGGGTGGAGAAGCACTCGGTGCAGAGCGCCTCGGCACAGAGGAAAGGGGCCAGTTGCCAAGAGCACTGCAGTTCTGCAGCTGCTTGCAAAGAAGGCTCAGGCCAGCCAGTTCTGTAAACACATCTATCCCAATGGAGACAGCTAGGAACAGTGACTGAATGGAAACTGGGCCGTGTGACAAAATCTCTCTGTATCGCCGTTCTACTGGAGTTAGTTTACCCCACCTGAAAATGAAAAGCTGGAGTTTCATCTAGTGAGAGAATTAAAACAATCTCATCTAGTGACCAGTGAACAACAACAGAAAGAAATCCATAGGCCGATTCATTTCTGTGACTGGAGGGTTTGGGACAGCAGCTGGGGCAGCCTGACGCATGCTTCGTCCCAGCAAGATGAGTCACTTCCTCTCCTGGTGGGGCTAGGAGCCTGAGACAGGAAGGTAGGAAGCGGAGTGCGTGTAGGCAGCTGCTTCTCAGCCAGGCTGGCCCTCCACAGATGCTCCAGGGAGAAGTGCACGGGCAGGAGAATTCTGCCTGGCACCGGGCCCAGGCGTGGCTGCTGCAAGACCCCCAGCTTGCCCCTGTTCTAACTCTTTCTGGAGCGGCTGGAACAAGCTAAACTTGTTTTCATCAGTGTTGTTATTTGGAACATCGTCAGCTTGCATTTTGCTTAAGTCTCTCCTTCTCATGTTCCACCCCAAACACTACTCCCTCCACTCCACACACACTATTCCTAGATTTGTTCACTCCAACTGTTCCTGGCACTCATGTCTAGAATCCTCTCACCATCCGAGTGGTTCTGTCTTTGTTTAAATGCCTGCTTTCTTTTTTTTTTTTTTGTCTTCTGGATGGAGCATAGGTCTGTCTATCTAGGGGAGGGGAGAGCCCAGGCCTGAGGTGTCCCACACGGAGCAGGCCTGGTCTCTGGCAAGGGCAGGAGTGGATCTCTCTAGCACACAGGCTTCATGGTGGTGGTGTTACCAGACGGGGACTGGGCCTGGAGTGGGTCTGCCTTGGCTGGCCTGTAGTGTGTGGGTTCTTCACTTTGTGCAGGAAAAATTTCACAACACAAGTCCAGGTGATTTTGAGAGTACGTTTAGTAAAGCTGGGGGCAGTGCAACAAAAAGGGCTGAGGATAGAAGCTACAGGAGAGAGCCCAGGTGGGGCTACTTTGGCTCTAGAGATGTTAGAGGGAAAAAGTGAGCCACACTGGGCTGCGTGGATTCATTGAAAAGTAAAAGTCACAGTGCAGGAGTGAGCCAAGGTGGGGCTGCTTTTAGCTCACTGGAAAGTCAGAGAAAAAGGGGCCTTGGAGATAGGTTCAGAGGGTACGCCCAGGATGAGCTGCTGCTGCCCATTGCTCCCCTGGTTGAAAGTCTTGTGGGGATCTTTAGTGTTTAGGAAAAGAAAGTAAAAAATTCATGCCCAAGAAAAGGCTTGGGTGTGCTCCAGAGAGAGCCTGTGCTGGGTCCTTTGTCTTGAGGCTTTATCTCTCTTCTGAAGGGCATCCTAGGGAAGGTCTCCAGGGTGGGTGATAACAGAATATATATTCGTTTTTCAGGTGTGTCCTTCAATATGTTGATTCATCAAAATGATTGTAGAAAGGAATCAGGGTCATTCTCTGGTTAGTTTTATATTTTATTTTATTGTTTTTCTGGTTAGTTTTATCTTTAAAGAATGTCATTGAAGTGGGATGGGAGGAGATGGGCCTGCCCCTGTGTGGTCTGGAATGTGGAAATCATTGCTACTAAGTGTCCTTGGCTAGGAAAGGCAGCCCTTGTGATTCACTAGCTGACTGTAAATTACTTAAATTGATGGGCTTTATTGGATTGTTTTTTGTCTCAATTTCCCTTATTCCACTTTCGAAAGAATTTTCCTAGCTTCTTACTATCCTGCCTCACTGTCAGAATCAGAGCTGGGCCCAGACAGGGAGCCTAGAGGGACACGGAATCTCCTCTAAGAGTCTTTAAGTTGGGTACTCCTGTCTCTTGAGTTAAAAGCACCAACCATCTTCCAGAAATGACCACAAGAGAACGCACTTCAGCATAAGCAAACCAATGCAGTCTTTGGAGTCACGATGGCCTGCGCTGTGCCAACAACTAGCTGTGTCGCTCTGGGCAGTTAGTTCACTTTTCTAAGCCTCAGTTTCCTCAACTATAAAATGGATACAATAATTAGGACCAACATTCATATATGTCAAGCACTGTTCTATGTATTTTACTTGCATGATCTCAGTTAACAATTCCCAACTACCCTTATAATCCCCAGTTTACAAATCAGGAAGAGCCTGAACCCCAGCTGCTGATTCCTAGATTCTGCTCTAGCTGACACCCTGCTGATGTCCACTCCCGTTTTGGTGCTGTATGTGCAGTTCCCCCTGGTCAGATGCCCTTCCTCCCTTTGTCGGAGAATTAGCACTTACCCTTCAAGGACCACCTCCAAGTGTCCACCAATTCCCCTCCCCCCCGAGTGTTTCCTGACTCCTCCAGAAAGAAAACGGACAAGGTCAGGATCATATCCTAGATTTCTACATGGCCCTGGTCAGCGAGCATTGTACAGGTTGGCCAGACTCTCAGGGAACTTTTCATCAGCCAGTTCCTCTGCCTCCAGCCAAAAGGCAGCCTTGAGGGTAAAAAACTACAGAGGGGAAGCAAGACATCCAGGGGGTGGCTATGGTGGTGATGGCAACGGAAATCTTCCCAGCACTTCACAGTTTGCAAAGTACTCTCACCCAGAGTATCGTAACCTTCACTCCAGCCCATATTGCTGGTACTGTCACCCTATTCACAAAGGGAGACAGCAGCCAAGACAAGTGAAGTTACCAGTGGTAAATGGAGGAGCTGCGATTTGAACCCATGTTTGGTCCCCAAAGCTGATGCCACTTTGCCTCCTAGTGGCAGGAAGGATGATGCCAGTGATGAGCATGTGGGAGGCCCCAACAGTGGTCCCCGATTCTAGACTCTTCTCCGCAGAGCTCTGTGGGCCTCCTGCCCACAGCCAGAAGGCAGTGTGGGCTCTCCCTGGACATTTCTATAACTTCCCTTTCCTCCTTGGCACTTTTCTTTCCAGCCTCTCGCATCTGTGGGAGCCTCACGCTGCTGAGGGTGAGGAGCGATGCTGGTGAGGTGGAGAGAGACAGAGCGTCACCAACGACTTTGCAAGGCAGGCAGCTGGCCTCCACTCTGGTGGGCCCTTCAGAGTTGTTTTCTGTCCTGAGCTCAGAAATGTTCCCGAAATACACGGGTTCCTCCTGGAGACATTTCCGGACCTCCCCATTCTCTGAGGAGGGTGACACCTGGACTGTGAATGTGATGGACCTTCCACGGTCAGTCCCAGGAGAGAGAGACAGGGCTTGTGCAATTTCAGTGGGAAATGCTAATGACACCTGCTTGTGTCCTTCACTTTTTTCAACCTGCACCACACCAGCACAGAGCTTGCCCTCAGGAGATACTTACTCAACGAACAAACCCATTTTACAGAAGAGGAAACAGAGTCTTCGGAAGCTAAATGCCAGGCTTGCGTCTACATCAGTCTGGCACTAAGACCTGAGTATTTACCATATAGCCTCCCGTTAGGTGGAGAACAAACTCTCCTACAATCTCAGCATCTTCACAAAATCCTCCCACCACTTCTGTCGTAAGTGAGACTTGTCCCTAACCTGGGCCACTAGATCTGTAAACTTGTCTTTACCTCCCCCCACCCCCATTTTTTACCTTCTTCTCTCCCATCGGACTCATGAGAAGTCTAGATCCAGGGCTCAGAAGCTTCTCTTCTTCTCTGTTAACCATCCCTTCCTCTCCCATTCCTTCCGCTGGTTAATTCCCATCAACAAATGGTGGGAAATCTGCTCAAATATCTCTGATTTAAAAATACAACAAAATCCTCCCTGAACCTTCATTGCCTACAACCATTCACTTCTCCTCACAGCCAAACATCTTGAAAATGTTATCTACTCTATCTACTCACTCCCTCACCTTCCATACCCACCTTTCCACTGGACCTGTTCACCAGTGACCTCTTCCTTGCTGGATCCCCAGGACACTCATCACTTCTCACCCTTCTGGTCACATCAGCAGCTTTTACTGCCACTGGCCACATGTGCCCCTTGGAGCTCCTCTGTGCTACTGCACATACGCTCCTGGCTTTGCTTCACGCCCTCCCACCATTTTTTTCTCAGCATCTCTTGCATACCCTTCTTGTCCTGCCCCAGTCTCATGCTGGTTTCCTCCAAGCATGAGGTTCTGTCCTCTCACTCTACACTCCCTCGAAGCTCCACCGAGCATAGGCCTCCCAAGTCTTTGTTTGCAACTCAGCTCTCACCAAAGCTCCAGACACAAACCCACACATATCTGCCAGGTATCCCCACTTGGCTGTCCCACAGCCTCCTCAAATGCAACACGTCCAAAAACAAACTCAATGTCTTCTTCCCATCTACACTGCCCACCACCCGCCACCATGTTCTCTCAGTCAGTATCGCCGCCATCTCTCCTGTCATCCAATCCAGAACACTGAGCATCATCTTGGACGCTTCCATATGCAGTTACCAAATTCTGACTATTTTGCCTCAAACATTTCTCTAAGCCTTGATAGTTAAGAGGCATAGGCCTGCCCTGACCGGTTTGGCTCAGTGGATAGAGCGTCAGCCTACAGACTCAGGGGTCTCAGGTTCGATTCTGGTCAAGGGCATGTGCCTTGGTTGCAGGCGCATCCCCGGTGGGGAGTATGCAGGAGGCAGCTGATGGATGTTTCTCTCTCATCGGTGTTTCTAACTGTCTATCCCTCTCCCTTCCTCTCTGTAAGAAATCAATAAAAAATATATTTAAAAAAAAAAAAGAGGCATAGGCCTTGGAAAGAGATAAGATTCTAACAGCAACTCACTGTTGTCCCAGAGGAGGGACCAAAGCGGGCTTAGTTACTTAACCTCTCTGAGCTTCCTCATCTGCAAAGCAAGAGTAATAAAAACCACTGCTCAGATAGACTGACATGAAATATGTGGCCACCTGGACACAGTCATTAGCATAAGCAAGCACTCAGTAAAGGGCAGCGGCTTCTGTTATCAGAATCATGATGACTTCTCCCTGTTCCTCTCCTTGCTTTACAGCTCTCAGCTGGGTTTTCCTATTTCTAGAATCCTCTCCCACTCACATTTTTTCTCATTTGTCTGGTTAGTTGGCTCAGAGCTAGACTGAGAGTTAGCAAATCTGAGACCAGATCCTGCCTTGTCCTTGGCTTGCTGTGACACGGGTAATTCCTTTCACATCGGAGCCTCGGTTTTCTCATCTGTCACATGGGGATACCAATTGCTGCTCAACAGGTGGGAAAGGCTTCATAGACCACAGAGTTCTGTGCCCCAGGGAGGATTATTTATCTTGTTCTAATATCAGCAAAGCCCAGTGGTAGCTGCTAATCAGCCATTTGGGAATCCCCAGAAAAACATTACTCAGGGCCCCAGGAGAAGGGATGTCAATGGGCAGGGCCCCAGCAGGCTAAGGATGGGCAGGGCCTAGGGGTTTAATGGGACCTGGCTCAGTCGCAGTCCGGTCCTCCCCACTGAGGCTGCATTGGCTTGGGGAGAGGAGGGAGCAGCTGGAGTGGCCTGGGTTGCAGGTGAGCTGGGCCACCTTGCAGAGATCTTGGGTATGAAAGCTACTGAGAAAGTGCCCAGAGCTGGTCAGAGCCCAAGGAGGGACAGGTTCTGGGAGAGCAGGGTTTGGGGGGGGGCAGTTAAGGTCCTTCACACCACTATGATAGGAGCTCTAAGAGAAGAGAGATGGGCTGAAATATTTCTGCCCCAATGATAGTGTTCTGGCTGGCTGGTTCTGCTGCTGTCTTGCTAACTGTGATGTTGGCCAGGTCATGGCCGCTTTCTGGGCCTCCCTCACCCTGTCAGCAACAGCAAGGAAGTGGGACCAGGAGCTCTCCATAAAGTCAAGTATTGTCTGACTGCAGGGATGCTAGAGAGGAAGGCCTGGGACCTCAGGACTGCCATGCTCCCGTCTCCGCCTGTGGAAACACTGAGAAGCAAGGCGCCCCACTGCGACTCCAGTTTTATAGGGGAGGAGTCAGAGCCAACCTCCAGCCCCAACGAACCCCCAGACAGATGAGGGAAACACGCAGAATGATCTGTGATGCCAGATGGGGTTGCTTCAGTGCCTCTCCCACGGTGGACCCTCAGGAGCCCTGGGCAGGAGCCAGGAGTCTGGCTTCTATTGCAGCTCTGCCAGCAACTCCCTGTGTGACCTTGAGCAAGTCTCTACCTTCTCCAAGCTCTTTTTATTTGAAAAATAGGGGAACTGGGGATTGGACGACATTGCCTGCATGTTAAGGACAATTCTGGCTCTGACACTCTGTGATTGCCCAGCAAAACCTGCACCACCAGCTTCGTGGGCCCAGTGAGCGGAGGGAACAGCCTCTCAGGGAAAGGCAGTTTGTGTCAATTTAGATGCTAAAATAAAAGGAAATAAAAATGCCTTCTGACTAGTCCACTATGGGGAAAAGTTCAGTTTAACTCGGGTTAACCCATTCATTCCTTAATTGATTTACTTAAAAATATTTGCTGAGGGTCCGTTGTGAGCTGGGTTTCCCGGGGCAGCCGGTGTGCAACATTGCTGCTCAGGACGCGGGGCCTGGCGGCCATGACCATTTTCCACACAGATGTGCCCAGTCCATCTCTTCTTTACGTCATTTGTTGAAAAGGACTTTTTTTTTCCCCATAGAGAACCTCCATTTAGTAATCAGTCCATCTGAAATGCACTGATCAGTCCATTTGAAAATGCCCTCAGAACAAAAACAGGAATGTATAGCTGTCTCTGACATCAGCCTAAGAAATGGAGAGAAGAAAAGAAAACCTTTGGTCTAATTTTTGCCCAGGTGGAAAGCAGAGTTTCTGAGCCCTCCAGGTGGCCTGGCTCGGTGGGCAGAGTCCCAGGCCAGAGCCAGGAGGCCTGGTTTCCAGGACCAGCCGGGCACTGACCTGCTGCGCCCCACCCCCACCCTGAGTCTTCATTTGTGAAGAAAGGTTCAGGGCCCGAACAGTCTGCAGGGCCCTTCCCACTGTTATATATTCTGTGGCCTGAGAAGACTTATGTTAGAAAGGGGAGAAACTGGAGGTGGTTTTGGAAAACCAAGTAGAACTGCTCCAGGGTACGTGGGGGCGGAGAGGCGGTGATCTGAATGTCAGCACAACCTGGCCCTGGATTGCTCCTTCAAGGTAAAGAATGAGTCACACTCCCCTCAGCAGTTCCGTGGGCTGGAAAGTCTCACTTCGGAGGTCTTGGGCTGCCACGGATGCGCGGGAACTTCTTCACAGCCGAGCGCTTGGTCCTCTCTCCTGACACTGGTTCTGGGACGTTTCAGCTCTCTGTGGTGCCCTCTGAGCTGGGGCCACTCCAGGGTGTGGGCACGAACTGGCTAAATAGTAGCACCTGCCGAGCTGCCGCAGTCGGGAGAAGAGAAGACATGGAGTGACGCGGGAGGGTCCCTGGAGTCTGTTTTTCCCAATAGGAGGAGAATCCACCTTCAATTTGGACTCCATTTGGGAAATGTCTCCTTCTGCCAAAGGCGTACACAATGCCGCTACCCTCCCAGGGTGACCAATATCCGGGTCTGCTGGGAACTGAGTGATTTCCTGGAACACGGGGCTTCCAATGCTAAAACTAGGCAGTTCTGGGCAAATCAGGACGGTTAGTCCCTAAATATGACCAGGAGACAGAATACAGACACCGGTCACAGGGCACCCAGGTTAGACTGAGGCAGATAGAGAACCCAGCAGCAGCTTAACCCCTTTCTGTGTTAAACAGACAGCATCCTGGTGAACTCCATGGAGGAGGAGGCCCTGCTATCAGCACCACCACGTCATATCACGGAATGGGAACCCTCAAGTGAATGGGAATGTAGAGACAAAGAACGCTGATTCAAGAGACATGGCATCCTGGCTCAGAGGAGTGGGATGAGAATGGCCTGGGGCATGGAAGAGGAACTAAATCCAGAGCTGCACAGGCTGGCTCTTGCAGCCATCCCTGAAGAAGGGTCCCACCAGCGCCTGAGAGCTCCTGAGCTGAAAGTCCTTATCAGAGGCCACTGACAATCACCTAGGCTCAGAGGTATGTAAGTAGGGTCAACGGAACCTTAAAGTACAAGGAGTTTTCTTTCACTCCTGGGTTTAGCTTCATCACTCTCAACCAGTCATCCTGGTGTCTTCACAAGGCCTCAAGTTACAGAGCTCCATTCGGGAACTGCTGTGTAGATATATCTGGACGGACTGGACTTGTGCCAAAGGACAGCAGTCAAGATTCGGGTGCTGAGAGCGGACAAAGTCTGGTAAGTGGTTCATCAACATTACCACACACAGAGTGTTCCTCCACCTGTGGGAGCAGGAATTAGGCTACCACATCTGACATCCTTAAAGGAGACACATGAACTAATAAAGAAGCTACTTGATTTTTTACATTTTTTTACATTCTTCTTAAGAATATTTCTCCCAGGTAGAATAAATTTGTCCCCCAAAACCTACAATCTGATTGATGTGGTTCTTTAATGTTACTTTAAAAAAAAGAAAGAAAAAGAATCAATGGATCCAGGTTTAGAAGGTTGCTTAAACGTCTTTACTTTGGCTCTTATCCAAATATTGAACGTCCTATGTAGCATTTCAGTCAAAAAGACCCCGGCCTTCCATATCTCTAGTTACATGGAATTCATTAATTTTGAAGCCACTCTTTTGCTTAATGGGATAGTTCTGATTATAAGAAACGTATCCATATCTGGGCCCCTGGAGCTGCTAATACTGGCTCTAGTTCTCTGTGAGTGTTGTTCCTGCCCTTGACAGCCCTGCAGGGGTTCACCAGACAGGACTAGCTCTTTCAACCATTGCTCTCTAGACACTTCACTATCCTGGGCATCTTAGTTGTGCAATGAAACTCCAGGCACAAAGAAACTGTCAGGATTGAGATCCAGGCTTAGAAAGAAAAAGGATGCATGTTCTAGTTAATGTTTCCTTGATTGATCTGACTTCCAGATGTGCTGATGTTCCAGTAGCTAATTTAGATTCTGTGGGATTTTTAAAAATTCTTCTTTTTTTTTAAATTCCTCACCCGAAGACATGCTTAGAGAGGAGAAGGGGGTTGGGGCGGGAGAGAGAGGGAAACATCAATGTGAGAAAGAAACATCGATTGGCTGCCTTCTGTACATGCCCTGACCGGGGATCAAACCACCAACCCAGGTATGTGTCCTGAATGGAACTGACAACTTTTCAGTGCACAAGACAACGCTCAACCAACTGAACCACTCCATCTGGGCAGGATTTTTACCATATATGATCATGTCATTTATGAATAACGGCTTTTATCTATTCCTTTCTGATACTTATACCTTTTATTTCTTTACTTACCTTTTTTCACTGGCTCAGACGTCCAGCACAATGTTGAATAAAAGTGGTGAAAGAAGATAGGCTGTCTACCTCCTGATCTGAGAGTAAAAGGCATTCAGTTTTATACCATTAAATATGCTAGCTGTGGATTTTTCATATATGCCCTTTATTAAGGTGGGGATGTTCTTTTCTATTTCCCATTTTTTTCTGAGAGACTTTAATATGAACTCTACTTTGGAATTCTAATAGGATATCTTGGTGAGTATAAAATTCTAAGCTAGGAGGCTTTTTCTGTTAACATTGTAATGATGTTATCCCATAGTCTGTTGGCTTCCAGGGTTTCTATTGAAAAGACAGCTCTCAGTCCTATTGTTGCTACATTAAAAGAAAAGTTTCTTACTTTCTGTGGCTATTTTTTAGTTTTTCCCTTTAACATAGGTTTTTAGAAGTTTGACTATGATGCAACGTGGTTCCTTTATGGCTTTTTGTTGGTTTATTATTTTGGCTTAGGATTTGCTGAGCTTCTTAAATCTGTAGGTTGATTTGTTACCAGTTTTGGAGATTTCTCAGACATTATTCTGTACAAATTGTTTCTGCATCATTCTTTTCTCTCCTACTTTGGAGACTTAAAATGCATGTGTGTTAGATCTTTTGAACAGGTGCCACAATCATTTGTGCTCTTTTAAATTTCTAATTATTTTTTCCTCTGTGATTCACTTTGGTTATTTTCTATTCATCTGTCTTCCTTTTATTGATCCTTTCCTTTGTGTACCCGTCCAAAAAAGTTAAGTTCACATATTACATATTTCAGTTCTGAAATGTTCATTCATTCTTTTCTATAGATTCCAATTCTCTCTTGAAATTCCTAATTTCTTATATTTTGTCTATCTTTTCCTCTATATGGTGAAGGGGAAGACTGTATTCATCACAGTTCATTCAGGGGCCCTGTCTTCTAATTGTGATACCTCAATCATCTGTGTCTTTGCTTCTACTCTCTTATTTCTCCTCATTTGGTCTGATATAACTTTTTTAACCTTGACTCATATTTTTTTATTGGGTATTGGACATTGAAGATGAAAAAGTTTTAAAGCTCTAAATGATTTATCGTTCTCCAAGAAATGTTCTATTCTACTAGCAAACTGATTACCAATGGATCATCCATGTTGTGGCTTGATTGTAGGCTATGTGATGCCTCATCTACTCTCATTTGGTTCTTATATTTAAGGTTTAGCCATTATTGCTAGAGCCTGGCATTTCCAGGGTCGCAACGGAAGTCCTGGGGAACTTACCAAGGTCCATCCACTTAGATAGGGCTTGGGTTCCAACCTCTGACTCTCCAACATCATGTGGCTGCTCAAATCTTTCTGCAGCTCTGTAGCCTCCAGCTGCTATAGTCTCCTAGTTTCTCCAGGTCTTTCCCCACACATGCACCTTAGGAGTTGGTCAAGGACTTGAAGGGAATTTGCATACAGATGGTGATATTCTTTCTCTCTGTAAGTACCCTGCTCTCCAGGATTTTGCCCCTCATGCGTCAGTCACTTTGCTTCCCCAAATTCCAACTCCATATCTCCTCAGCCAAGGGAGACTTCCCTTTTCTAACTCAGCTCTATTCTCCAGTCCTGCACATTGGGAAATGCCCTCAGGTAAAAAGCTGGAGTCCTGTGGAACTCACCTCATGAGCCTTCCTTCTTTCAAGGACTGCAATTCTTCAAGACCTGCCCTTGGTTGTTCTCTGAAGCCTTCCAACAATTGTTTTATGTCTTGTCCAGCTTTTCTAGTTGTTTTCACCAGGAAGGCTAGTTAAAACAAGCTATTCTGTCATAGCCAAAACTTTAAAGTCCTCTTTGAATTTTTGAGGTGACATGTGCTAGTAATAGGAGAATCACAGCACTCGACCTAGAATTTTAGAGTGAACCCATACTTTTTTCTGTAGACAACTATTCTCCTTTTGAAAAATAGTTCCTGGTGCAGACTGAATGCCTGACCAGGGAACACTTAATGACTAGAGGACCCTAAGCTGTCCCTTATGTATTGGATATGAATTTGAACAAACAAAATATAAAATTGGATATGTACAGAAATATCCCATCATCAATTGCAAATAATAAATGTTATATTAGGTCAAGCAGATCTCAAAGGCATAAGTAAATTGCATGAGCAGTTGTCTTAGACTCCCATGGCACACAATCTTGCTACATTGACACCTTTCCATCAACTCTAACATACATCCTCATAGAAAATGTCCTATAACCAACTCCCTCAAGAAGAAAAAAATTCAGGTCTGATTTACAAACAGTTTTTCAAAATATGCTGAGTCCACCCAAAAGTGGACTGCTGCTGCTACATAACGGCCCCATTCAGAAGGGCCTGAACGATCAACTAGAAGGTAAATCCTGTCAGTGAGCAGAATCTTGGGCAGTGCATCTGGCTTTTTTCCTGGTAGGTTTAGAAGATGCAATGGAAAGAGTAAGGATCTATACAAATTTATGGGCAATGGCTAATGGTTTGGCTGGAACATGAAGGGATTTGGAAAGAACAAGATGAGAGGATTCATAAAGAGGGAATCTGGAGAAGAGTTAAGGTATTAGATCTCTCAGAAGGGGCACAAATTGTAAAGATACTTGAGTCCCATGTAACTATTTACCAAAGGGTATCCATGGTAGAAAAAGCTCTCCAACATCATCAAGAGTAGGCAAAGTCAGGTAGACAAGATGATTGTCCCATGGAGATCAGTCAGACTCATAATGAGAATGAAGGTTACACCATTGGAGTAAAGTGCTGGGCCATTGAGGGCTGTTAAAGATGTTCTCCTCATTATCGGCAAAGCCTAGGGACATCCTTGCCCCCTCTTGTTAGGAGATGTGAGGGAGTCCATCCCTGAGGAATGGTGGGTGCAGTGCCCCATAGGAGCACCATCTTAAGGGAAGTACCCCAGGAGGCCTCTTTGAAAGGAGGGGCTGAGGGTTGAATGGGCTATGTCTCAGCCTTCAACAAGGCCTTGCACAGAGACACCACAGGAAACACCAGTATGGACCAGGCTTAACAGGTGAGAAGAGCTAGGGATGGAGTGCCCAGAGGTAGGCAGAGAAAACTGGGGTGGGGAGGCAGGGGCAGGGAAGCCAGAGCTTATAAACCAGGGATCAAGAAGACTTATTGGGTGGGCACAAAAGGCAGGCAACTAGGATCCAGGATGGCTGTGCATACATGGGCTGTGAGATCTTAGACCACATATTCTGGGAGGTCTGGGTGAGAGAGGGTGCTCACAGGTGGGATTCAAATCACCTTGGCCAACAGCTTCCCACAGAAAAGCAAGACTGATGACAGTAGTAACCATTGGAAACACTAGCAAACTTTGCACTCTTACATGTTCCAGGTTCTGGTGTAAGCTCTGTCCAGAACTCTCTCTGTAAAGACTCACAACAACCCCAGGCGGTCACAATGAGGGAAGGGGGCTGAGAGGGGAATGGCTTGCCCAAGGTCACACAGCTGAAGGCAGGAACTGGGATTGCAGTTCAGTCCTTTCTGACTCACAAATCCACACACTTAAGCACTGAGGTCCACGTGACATAACGAATGTAAAGAGCCCACTGGCAGCAGATGCTCACTAGGGGGACTTTTCCTCTAAGCTCCTCAGTGAACCAATGAGAACACAGAGGCTCAGGGCCCCCAAGTCACAGCAGTGAGCGGCAGAACTGGCTCAGGAGCCAGGACTCACAGCTGACAGGCGGGGCTCAGTCTCTTACAGCAGGTCGGCTACAGAACAACCTCTCACCGGCCATGGCCTTGGACAATTGCCTGTCCTTTTCTGATCCCCAGTTTCTCGTTTGTTGAAGGGGTATGACCACACCCTGGCAGGGCTGGATGAGAGGTGATGATGTACATAAAGTATGTAACGTGCACACTCGGGTGATGGGTTGTTCGGTCCTTCTCTGTCCCCACCAGCACCGTAACTGGCTCACAGACTATCCTGACGGGGAGAACCTGTGGGGGCAAGTTCTGTGCCCTGAGAAACAGCATCTTTTCGGCCCTAAGCACGGGCTGCATCACTCAGGTGCAGTATGTAATTTCAAATAAAACAAGAACGGTGCTTTGAAATATCAGATGTGAAATTCTTTCGGGAAGTATTTTTGGTGCCCCTGCCTTGTGATGACCCAGCACATGTCTGCTCTCCCTGCTGGATAGTCCAGCCCCACCCGGCAGTGAGTAGCATGTGCCACCTGTCCACCAGGGTCTCAGCACCCCTAGCTCCATCTATAAAGCAGTGGGACAGAGGAGGTGGGAGAGGGGCAGAGCTGGACTAGATGGCCCCTTAGGACTCCTCTGGCTTTAGCCCTCTTTGTTTCTGCCCCTCAGATCCCCTACTCTGCCTCACCTGGACCGGTCAGCATGACTGCCTCTCTGAGAACAGAATTGCCCAGGGCAGGGCAGTTTGTACCCCTTCAGGTGTGAGTAAAACCTGGTCATGAACTTGTTGGATGGGGTTTGGTTAACTAAGGGATAACCCTTTCAATTTGGGACAAAACAGCTTCACTCTTTTGCTAGGTCTGGAGGCGGGGGGCCGACTTCTGGATCATTATTTCAAACAAGGATTTGCATTGTCAGGTACCGATTCTCAACTTAGTACTTACCATATGCAGACTCAGATAAAATTCTGAAATAGAGATTTGTCTCATGTTATCCATGGGGGGAAAAAACAGAAAGGGAAATAGAAAACCTTGGTCCTAATGTTTTCTCCCCTGTAAACTTGAACTTCTGGATTCTCCAGGGCGGGGGGTGGGGGGTGGGGGGAAATGGCATAGAAGAAAGAGTCCTGTCCTAAGAATCAGAGACCTGAGTTCTGGTGGTGACTCTGCAACCAATGCTGCTCAGTCCCTGCCCTTCAGGGGAAATTGGTTGGCCTTGAAAATAAAAAAATTAAAAAAAGATTTTTCCAGTTTTTACATTGGTGGTTTTATGCATAAGAGGTGTTGTGAGAAGAGAAAGAAATTAGAGGTGACTCCAGGAAAATCACAGGGACACTGCTCACGGAATCACCAGGATCAAAGAGGCAGCCATACCACTGTCAACATGAACTTGCCGGGGGTAGGCGTGGGGTAGTTGCTTAGTCTGAGGGACAAGTCTAAAGTGGAGGGGGGTAGATCAGCGCTTCCTTTAGCTCAGGTCCCCCAGGTCTGTGGGTTGAAAACACTCCCTTCTGATTCCTCTGGGAAGAGTTCTTTGGCTTTGAGCAGCTACTGCAAACAGATCTTCAGTTCCTATCAGCCATGCCTCCCAAGCCTTCCCAGGCCTCCCAAGCCTTCCCAGGTCACATGACAACTTCTGACCAGGGACTTGGGAAGCCTGCTGGGCAGTGGGCACTCAATGGTTAAACAGGAGCACCTGCTGGGCTGCAGCAGCCAGTAGGGAGGTGAATTCAATGGAGCAACACAGACATTGTCTTGGATTCTCTGTTGCTACCCAACTGCGGGAGAACCCATTATGAGTTCAGACTCTAATCAGAAATGACTCTTCCCACCGAGAGCATGTTCATTGTCATTCCCCTCACTGTAACATGACAAAGGCCCCACACCCAGAGACAAGATACAGAGTACTCAACTTAGACGGAGACAAGCAGAACCATAGCAACAAGCAAACGAGAGAGAAAGGAGCCATTCCCTGGTTAATAACTATGGTGGAAAGACATGTTGCTGTAAACCTTGGAGAAATCAGCCCTCCCTAGCAACGTGGTGACAAAGATGTCACCTTTTTTAAAACTTAAAGTAAATGCCAAAAGATAAAGAAGTGTAGAGGCCTGGTTTAAGAGATCTGATATCCCCAAATGATCAGATGGGATGTGGAAAGAGGACCAGTGGAAGTTCTTCCATAACACTTAACACAATTGCAGTTAAATAATTGTGTGGTTTATTGCTTAATGTTTCTTTCTCTGCCGCTAGAATTTCAGCTCCATGAGGTTGGAGACCTCTGTCTTGTTCAATGTGTCTACTACAAAGCCATGTGTTATATGTTCCAGCATATAACACATGGTTTTGTATATCATAGGTGCTTTTTCCATACTTGGTTCAAAAAGAAAACAGGGAATTCTGGGATAGGATGAAGAGAGGGCCCATCATGTTTCTTTTAAAGTCACTGTAAATAAATATGGTTATATTAACTACACAGTGATCATTATTATTGTTTTTTTAAATATATTTTATTGATTTTTTACAGAGAGGAAGGGGGAGGGATAGAGAGTTAGAAACATCAATGAGAGAGAAACATCGACCAGCTGCCTCCTTGCACACTCCCTACTGGGTATGTGCCCGCAACCCAGGTACATGCCCTTGACCAGAATCAAACCTGGGACCCTTGAGTCTGCAGGCCGACGCTCTATCCACTGAGCCAAACTGGTAAGGGCTCACGGTGATCATTATTTAATTCTCATTCCAGAATCACCGCTTATCCTGGTTTTCAGATAACGTACCTGGTTCTCATGTTTTCACTACCCACCTTCTGGGCATCCAGCTTAACCCATCATGCAGACCACAGCCTGTAATGGATCAGAGGCTTCCTCGACCATCTTCTACCTAATAGGCATCCCCTCTCTGCCGAAATCACTCTTCCTTTCTATCTTCTTTGTCTTTCTCCTCTTCTATCTGCTCATTGTTGCAGGTAAAACCCTGATCCTGGTGGCTGTGGTGGCAGAGCCCAGCCTCCACAAGCCCATGTACTTTTTCCTGATCAATCTCTCTGCCTTGGACATCCTTTTCACCACAACCACCGTCCCCAAGATGCTGTCCCTGTTTCTGCTCGGGGACAACTTCCTCAGCTTCCCTGCCTGCTTCCTGCAGATGTACCTCTTCCACAGCTTCTCCTGCTCTGAAGCCTTCATCCTGGTGGTCATGGCCTATGACCGCTATGTGGCTATCTGCCGCCCACTGCACTACCCTGTCCTCATGACCCCATAGACTAATGAGGCACTAGCAGCCAGTGCCTGGCTCACGGCCCTCCTTCTGCCCATCCCAGCAGTGGTGCAGACATCCCACATGGCTTTTAGTTCTGTGGCCCAGGTCTACCACTGCTTCTGTGACCACTTGGCTGTGGTCCAGGCTTCCTGCTCTGACACCATGGGCCAGACCCTCATGGGCTTCTGCATCGCCATGGGGGTGTCCTTCCTGCCCCTTCTGCTGGTGTTTCTCTCCTATGCCCATATTCTGGCCTCCATTCTTCGCATCAGCTCCTGAGGAGGACGTTCAAAAGCCTTCTCTACCTGCAGCTCCCACCTCCTGGTGGTTGGCACATACTACTCCTCTATTGCCATAGCCTATGTGGCCTATAGAGCTAACCTGCCCCTGGACTTCCACATTATGGGCAATGTGGTGTTTGCTATTCTCACACCTGTCCTCAACCCTCTCATCTACACACTGAGGAATAAGGATGTCAAAGCAGCCATCACCAAAATGGCATGTCCCAAGGGCCTAAAGAATGCTGGGAAACCCTGATTCGTAGGTATAACTTGACCTATTCACAAACACCAATAACAATAGAGGGAAAAGTTGACAATTGAAGCAACCAGATAGTTAGAACAATAATTCTCAAAATATGGTCTTAAGTATTTCTCTGCTGTAATAAAATAATAATTTTCTTTCCTTAATTCACAGACAAAATGGATGGGAGTTTTCTGTTTAATTTTCAAGCTGTGAATCCCAACTTCACAAGATTGTGAATACAATTGTGGTCACATTTCCATTCACTCAAAGTATTTTGATTCTCAGAGACTCCAAGTATTTGACCAGCAATAAATTCAGTCTTTTTCCTTGTATCTTTTCTTCTGGTATTTCTAAACATCCCCAGGATTGTTGACATCTAGACACGAATCCGTCTTGCCCTTATTGTTAGAACAGCACCTTAGAAACCCCCTTCAGGGATTAAAGTCTGAGTGCTACCATTTCAATCCCTGTTGCCTAAAAATTCACGGCCACTACCAATATTTCAACACCAGTCACACAAGATATTTACCTCTAGACCCTCACGGGGTCATTCAAAAGCAGGCCCTTCCTCTAGCTTATGCTTAGGCAAGTGGTGCCCCTTGCCAAACCTGTGTGGGCACCAAAGCATTACAGTTCTTTGGTGTCTACTACACCAAAGTTTTCCCATCCATGACAATGGGGAGCTTAGTAGAGAAGTTTGCCCTTATCAGTAGGATCCTGGGTCCAGGACCTCTACTCTTTTTCAAAACACTGTCCTACAAATTCCTCTTTCTGGCTTAGTGGCCAGCCCCGTCTCCTGGTTCCCGTCCCCTATGCCTCATTTCCTCTTGAAGACCTGCTGAATTTAACCTAAGGGCTTGGAGAGAAATTGTTTCTCTCTCTACTCCACTACCACCCAATAAACAACTTCAAAATACCCTCACGTCACCACTAAAGCCCTGCTTTGTGCAACTCTCTTCTGGTATCTATTTCCATTTCAGTTCAGGGCTTTGGTTTCCTGGATGAGCCTCATGACATCCTTTCATGTTCAGTTCCCTTTCTAGATGGAGCAATGAATTAACCACATGAAGAGTGGATCAGAGCAACATGGATTCCCAGGCTAGTTCCACCCCCACACACTATTGTGGCTCCTCGTCACATTTTCCATGAGTGGATATGAAATAACAATGACAACAATAATAATGTTTTTCACCTGGAGCTTTATCTACTAATTGGCAAGTCCCTCTGTATTTCCAAATTTAAAAAACAGTTTTAACTTCATGCACCAAAGGATACCACCAAGAGAGTGTGAGAAGACAACACACAGAAAGGGAGAAAATACATGGAATATATTTTCTTGCAAATCACATATCTGAAAAAGTATTAATATCCAGAATATATAAAGAACTCCTACAACTCAACAACAAAAAACAAACAACCTAACTCCAAAAATGGGCAAAAGACTTGAATGGATACTCCTACAAAATAGATATACAAATGTCCAATAAGAACATGAGAAGATGCTCAACATCACCAGCCATCAGGTAAATTAAAACCATAATGAGATACCCACTTTGAACCCAGTAGGATGGCTATTATAAAAAAATAGAAAATAATAAGCATTAGTGAGGATATGGAGAAACTGGAACCTTTGGGGGAAAAATGGTGCAGGCACTGTGGAAAACAATACAGAGACTCCTCAAAAAAAAACACCAACAAAATAAATATAGAAATACCAAATGATCCATCAATTCCTCTTCTGGGTATATATTCAAAAGAATTGAAAGCAGGGCCCTAAGAGATATCTGTAAACCTCTGTTTATAGTGGCTTTATTCACAATAACAAACTATCCATCAACAGATGAACAAATAAACAAAATGTGGTATATACATACAATAGAATATAATTCAGGCTTAAAAAATAATAAAATTCTGATACATGCCACAACATGGATAAAACCCGAAGACATTATGCTAAGTGAAATAAGCCAGACACAAAAGGACACATCACATGATTCCACTTACATGAGGCATGAGGAATAATCAAATCATAAAGACTGAGAGGAAAACAATTGTTACAGGAGCTGGGGGTGGAGAGGGGAAGGGAGAGTCCCTGTTTGATGTCTATGGAGTTTCTATTTGGAACGATGAAACGCTTCTGGAAACAGGCAGCGGTGATGGCTGCACAACACTGTGCATCGATTTAATGTCACTGTAGATTACATTTAAAAATGGTAAATTTTATATGACGTATATTTTGCCACAATCAAAATATACTTAAAACACCGTTTCACCAGGCCCTAGGTCCCAGGCCCCTGGTCAGATGCCCACCCCTGGGTCATAAGCTGTGGCCAGAGGGAGGTATGTTGTTCAACCACATGGTTTAACACGGACACAAACAGTCGTGGGGGCAGCTTGCCTTAAAAAGTGGGGTGGGAGGAAAGGCATTTGACACCTGCCGAATTTAGGGGAGTCCTTTCCCCATCTGTATCAGGAGACTGTTGTGAAGATTTGAGTGAGAGCAGGTAATTTCATCTCCCCAATATCTTGAGACGGCATCCGCTCCTCTGCATCCCCACATCATCAACCCTGGGGCAGATGTCACCACCTTCTCTCTCCTGAATGAGCACAACGGTCTCCTCACTGGTCCCTCCACCTGTGGGCCCGCCCTCCATTCCATAAGTGGGCAGAATGGGTTTTCTGACAGACAAATCTGGTTACCTTACCACCCTCCACATAACTGGAAGGCTCTCGCTCATGTGGCCTGAAACGACCTCTTTGACCTCAAATCTCACCATTGCCTCTCTCATGGAAATTCTGAACTTCCTTCAGTTTCTCAAACACACCAAGTCCTCATTCTCAGCAATGACTCACTCTTCTCTCTTCCCAAAGCCCTCTTCCTCTTTGTCTATGTCAGCTGGAATCTTACTCGGGCTTCTCCTGAAACATCATCTTCTCAGGGGAGCCTGCCCTGGCACCTCACTCTGAAATTCGAGGTGGGTGCCATTCACATGTTCTCCCTCAGCAGTTTACAATCCTCCCCCTCCCCCCGCCATGGTGGCACTTTTTTATTTCTGGACCTTAGGAGACGAGAGCTCTGAGCACATTATACCCATTAGCCTGTGCAAGCTCCTTGCTTGTTTTATTCATCTTCCTCTTTATCTCCATCCCCCCAATTTCCATCCCATTCTCCTTTCCCCACTTAAGCATCCGTTCTGATGTGTTGGATGTACAACCATAAATATAAACATATCTTTGTAAAATATGTAATGTGCTATGTATATACACTTTTAATTTATATGTGATGTTACACATCTCCGTTTATTTCTTAGATTTGCATTCAGTTCCAAGTTTTAGATCTGCCTATGTTGCTGTTTATACATCTAGTTTCATTGGTACCAATTGATGTATAATATTCCATAGTATGACTTCATCACATCTTACTTTCTTCTCCTAGTGGGGGACACTGAAACCAGCTCCAACTCTTTGCTACTACAATGTCTTCATAAGTGTCCTTGTGTATGTCCTTTCGTGGACCCCTGGAGGATTCTCCCTGGAACATAGGACAAGGAGTCGGGTTAGTCATCGGTTATGCATAAACTTGAGCCAAACATAGTCTCTCCTCATTATTTGCAGATTCTGTATTTGCAAATTTGCTTACTCACCAAACCCAAAACCAATACTCATGGCACTTTCAGGGTCACTACCGGACATGCCCAGAGCAGCAAAATATCTGAGCCACCCACATACATGCTCCCCGTTGAGGTCTAACAAGGCAACACTCTGCTTTCTATTTCAGCTTCCTCTGCATACAAGTGTCCTTTTCATAGTCTATTTAGGACTGTGGTTTTTTGTTTTTGTTTTGCATTTTTTTGTGCTGGAAGGGGGGCAGTAATTTTGCTATTTAAAATGGTACCCAAGCATAGTGCTGAAGTGCTGCCTAGTGTTCCTAAGCACAAACAGTGTGTGATGTGCCTTCTAGAGAGAATACACGTGTTAGATAAGCTTCATTCAGGCATGAGTTACAGTGCTATTGGCCGAGTTCAATGTTAATGAATCAACAATGTATTAACTAAGGTGCTTTTAAATAGAAACACACATGAAACAAGGGTATGTATTTGACCAGCTGATGAAGATGTTGTGACCAGAGGCTCACAAGAAAATAACCCTGTATTTTTCCTAGAAGAATGATTCAGTATTCTCTAATTCAGTGTTCACTGATACTTTATAAAATGTAACTACCACAAATAATGAGAATTGACTTTACTTTAATATTGTTTCCTAGAATAGTTGTACCATTTACACTCCCAGCAACAATGGACTATGTAGTTCCCATCTTCCCACATACTCATTAACATTTGATATTATCCAACTTTCTAATTTTTTGCCATCCTTATCAGGCTAAAGTTCTACCTCATCCCATTTAATCTGCATCTCTCTAATTACTAATGCATCATCTCTGTAAATACTTGTTAGCAACTAGCATTTACCCTTATGTGAACTGCCTATTGAGAACATTTGCTCATTTTCTTTGGAATTCCTGTATTAGTTTATTGCCTTCAGGACTTCTCTATGTTTGTTCCTTGGCAACTTTAAATATTGCAAATATATTTTCAAACTTGTGATCTGTCCTTCATGTAGCAGACATTCTTAATTTTGATATACTCAATTCCATCACAGTTTTTACCTTTTGGTATGTGAGTTTTAGCTTTTTCTTACAACTATTTCACCAGGATATTTCCCAACATTTTCTTTTCATTAGCTTCCTAGTTTTATCTTTCACATGTATACTTGAATCCATGGGGAATTCCTGTTGGTTTAACATGTAAGGTAGCAATTCTGTTTTATTTTTCTTCATGCTGAAAACTATTTTTCTCCCAATCTATCTTTAAAAATCCGTTCTTCCTCATTGTTGTATAGTGCCATCTTTATTAATTTCAAATTCCTATACACTTTGTCTACTTCTGAGCTATTTAGTTCTATTATCTATTTGCCTATGGCTAGACCAGTACCATATTATTTTATTATTATAGCTTTGCAGTATGTCTTTTTACCTACCTGATTCACCATATACATATTTAAATATATTTTAATTGATTTCAGAGAGAAAGGGAGAGGGAGGGAGAGATAGAAACATCAATGATGAGAGAGAATCATTGATCAGCTACCTCCTGCACGCCCCACACTGGGGATTGAGCCCGCAACCTGGGCATGTGTCCTGACCAGGAATCGAACCATGACCTCCTAGTTCATAGATCAACACTCAACCACTGAGCCATTCCGGCCAGGATATATATAAAACCTTCTTTTATGTCTTTCCTTTAAATTTCTAGATTTTTTTTCAACAAACATGGTAGTCATTTTTGACATTATAACTTTATTATTACTGTTAAAAGGCATTAAAATTTTTGTTCTGGTTATTATGCTAGAAAAAGAACACAGTTTCTAGCTAGTATAAAAGCTTCCCAATCATAGCCCTTATCACAGTGAATTATAATTCCCTTTTTATTACTTGTATGTATTCTTCATTAGACGCCAAGCTACATGGAGATTGGCACTGGGCCTGCCTTTTCTATCTCTGCATGCCCAGCACCTCTCACAGGGCTGGCACCCAGCAGCAGCTTAACAAATGGCTCAGCCCTTGACACATGGTGTCATTCAGCAGTAGCTCCCTCCCACTCTCTAAACAATCATCTCATCAGATGCCACGCTGTGGAGATGGATGTCCTCACAGCCAGGGAGAGGGGGGGTATTTCTCAAGGACTTGGAGTAAATGAAAGAAAAAGCCACAGCCCAGTTTCCTCACTGAGATCCATTTAGCTGATCCATGAAGTGCCCTTCGCGGGGAGAACAGACAGCAGATTCTTTGAGAGTTGGAGCAAAGAGAGCAAAGTTATCACTTGAATCCCTAGGTCAGCCTCACAGGAAGCCAAACTATGCCCTTGGACTTCCTGCTTAATGGCACAACAGACCCGCGTTTTACTCAAGCTGCTGTGTTGGATGTTTGTTATTATGTTGGACAGCAGGAGACCAGGGTCCCAATTACATTTGTCACAGCCTGGCTATGTGTCCCTCACTAAGTCCTTACCCCTCTCTCCTCTCTCTGTAAAATGAGGGGATTGGACCAAGATGTCCTAAGGCCCCTTCTAAGTCAGACCCTCTCAGACGCTAAAAGTTGCTTATAGTTCAGGGGATCTCAATGCTTTAAAAAGGGCTGCCTACAGTGGACATTCTGAATTTACTACTTTCCTCACTGCCTTTTCCTTTGGACAAAATTGGTAACATTCAACAAACATCTATAAAGGAAAGACTATAGCTAGGCATTGGAAACAAAGATGAACAAGAAAAAGTTCTGCCCTGACCAGTTTGGCTCAGTGACTAGTGCGTCGGCCTGTGGACTGAAGAGTCCCAGGTTCGATTCCGGTCAAGGGCATGTACCTTGGTTGCGGGCACATCCCCAGTAGGGGGTGTGCAGGAGGCAGCTGATCCACGTTTCTCTCTCATGGATGTGTCTAACTCTCTATCCCTCTCCCTTCCTCTCTGTAAAAAATCAATCAAATATATTTTAAAAAAAGAAAAAGTTCTTATCCTTGTATAGCGCACATTTAAGTGAGAGCACAGACAAGAAGTAAATAAATAAACAAGATGATTACAGTTTATGCAATGCTATTAATAAAACAAACCATCAGGCACATGGGTGGCAGGCCTAGCTCACAGTGTGTCTTCAGGTCAGTCACTTTCCCTATGGGCCTCATTTCTTTTTCTGGAAGGGGTCAAGGGGAGGGCATGAGCACAGAGTGATTTTCCTGTTGCACAGCTGTGACAGTGAGAGAATCACAGTTGTTGGCAGGAACACACACATGCTGTGGTTAAGGAGACTCATTCAGGACACAGAGGGAAGGGAGAATGGGCGGGGAAAGGAGAGAGAACCTCTAACAAATGTCACTGAGCACTTGCCGGAGTTTTAGGTCATTGTTAAGTCTCACAACAAACCAGCCATGTCAGCAATGCTGTCCCCATTTTACAGAGGAAGACACTGAGGTTCTGAAAGATGATGTGATGTTACAAAGTAGCAGAAAGACCTGGCCGGTTTGGCTCAGTGGGTAGAGTGTCAGCCTTCGGACTGAAGGGTCCTGGGTTCGATTCTGGTCAAGGGCATGTACCTTGGTTGTGGGCACATCTCCAGTGGGGGCTGTGCAGGAGGCGGCTGATCGATGTTTCTCTCTCATCGATGTTTCTAACCCTCTGTCCCTCTCCCTTCCTCTCTGTGAAAAATCAATAAAATATATTTCAAATAAGTAGCAGAAAGAGAATTCAAGATCAGGTTTCTCTGAAGCCAAACCTGATGCTGATTCAGATATGACAACTGTGATGAGATGAAAAGAGGTACGATATCGCGTCTTTACATTCTGTGGGAAGTGAAGAGATGTGTGAGGGCTGAAAGGTTAGGAAAGTCTTTCTGGAGTAAGTGGGTTGTTAGCTGGGTCTTTGAATGTGAGTGGGTTTGAGGAAAAGAAGAAGAAAGAAGTGGAGAGCATGGGGCATTGAACTGAGTCCTGGATCAAGTTAGGGGCACAGAAAGGTGGTTCAGGAAAGATGAGGCTGGAAAGGTAGGCTGGCCCAGTAAAGAGCCTGGTGTGCCTTACTGAGGAGTGTGGTCTTGGCTCTCGGGCATTCAGGAACTGTAGGAGGCATGCAAACAGGCGAAGGGTATGGCACAGGAGAGTAGATTTGGTGTCAAAAGACCTAGAATGGTCATGATTCTTTCACTTATTAGCTATGTGGCCTTAGACCGTTTACTTCATTTCTCTGAGCCTCACATCCCTCATCCAAAACATGCCTGACTTAAAGAGTTGTATTCATCATTGTGTTCTCAAGCACCAGGATCCATCATTTAGAACAGCCTGTGGGTCGAGACCCCTTTGGTGGTCGAACAACCCTTTCACAGGGGTCGCCTAAGACCATCCTGCATATCAGATATTTACATTACGATGCATAACAGTAGCAACATTACAGTTATGAAGTAGCAACGAAAATGATTTTATGGTTGGGTCACAACATGAGGAACTGTATTTAAAGGGCCAGAAGGTTGAGAACCACTGATTTAGAAGGTGTTCCATAGATGTTTACTAAATGAAGTAAGATTAAAAACTGCCTCTCCCAAAGACCTAAACACAAGAGCTAAAAGAATAAAACTCTTAGAAGAAAACATTAAAGAAAAGCTTCATGACACTGGATTTGGCAATGATTTTTTTGATATGACAACAAAGGCATAGGCAACAAAAGAAATATATAGATAAATTGGGATTCATAAAAACATGAAAATCTTTTCTTCATCATAGGATGCTATCAAGGGATTAAAAAGGCAACCCACAGAATAGGAAAAAATATCTGATAAGGCATTAATTCCAAAAATATATAAAGAACCCACCACCACCACCAAAACAAAACAACCCAATTTAAAAGTGGGCAAATTAATACACAGTTCTCCAAAGAACATACACAAATGACCAATAAGTACATAAAATGATGCTCAAAACCATCAAAATGCAAATCAAACCACAACAAAATACCACTTCACACCCTTTAGGATGGCTAATATCAAGAAACAGAGAACAACAAGTGTTGGTGGGGATGTGGAAAAATTGGGAACCTGTGCATTGCTGGTGGATCAAGAATGTAAAGGACTAGCCCAGGGCTTGGACCCTAGTGAGTGCCCATTACAGGACAATACTATAGGGGAGAGTGATTTCTGTGATGAGGATAATGCACTTCATACAGTTCTTAGATGATGAAACAGTTCTGTGATTATCTTTGCACTTGCACGTTTCCTCTAAGTGGACAGGGTGCCCCTGAGGCCCAATCTCCCCCCAGAGGGACCCAGCCCAGCAGAGTAGAGATGGGTCTGCCTCAAGCACATACACACATACCTCCCCACCACCCAAGTTTCCAGATATCCTAATTGGCCTCCAGAGAGGAAACAGATCTCATTGACAGGCCCTAATTAATTCCCAGGGATTTGGGTCCCCACATTCTCCTCTCATTCCACTCCAACTCCCCAGTTATGTGCTTCAGACAAGAAAGGAAGGTTGCAGACTCCCCAAGGAAAGAGAAGCTTTGGGAGGGTCTCATGTGTGGTCTGTGCCGACTGTCATAACGAGGCCCCAGGAGAACCTGCCTAATCAAGGCAGACCCAGAACTTGGAAAGTGAATGCTCAGTATCCTTCCCTTCCCAGCACCCGTTCCAGCTGCACGCCCACACCCACCTTTGCCCCAGGTTATAGACGTGCGTATTCTCACCTGGCTTCCCCAGGGGCATCTAACTTGAGCATCTCTGTTCATATAACTCTTTCCACCCCATGGTTCTGGAGCCATGGTCTGTGTCACTGCCATGTCTTGTTCTTAGGGACTCCGATTGCCTCACAGATCCTGTGCAGAAATCTTACAGATGGGGAAACTGAGACCTGGAGATGGCCCTGTCCAAAGTCACACAGAGAGGTAGTAGTCAGACCCAGGTGTCCTGGCTCCCAGCCCCTGACCTTTTCCCCACAATAGCACAAATAGCAGTAGGACCGTGCAGGTCTCACAGAGCCTTGAATTTCAAGCCTGTGAATTTGGACCATTCTCATGAGCAATTGGGAGCCATGGCAGGCTCTTCATATTTGGCAGAGTTTCTTTCTTCTTCTTCTTTTTTTTTTTTGCCTTCCTCCAACAGAAGCTGGGTGTCACTACTAGAGATCTTGTTCTCACAAGAACTATTTCTGCTCATCCTTCAAGGCCCAGAGCAAACATTCCTCCATGAAGTGTTAGCCCGATTGCCAGACAGGCCACCTGGTCTTCCCTGGAGCACCCATTGTTTCTGGTTCCAGGTGGAGCTGATAGCACTGTGGGCCCTGGAGCAGAACTGGTCATTTGCATATCATTCATCCTGGCCAGACCCCAGATCCACAAGTGAGGAGAAGCTGGATCGGAGGCAGAGGAGGCCTCAGTCTTGGTTCTACTCTACTATTGTCTTTACTCCAAAGTGGATGTCTGCATAGTGTCATGGCTGTTATTTAAAAACAGGTTCTGTCATCAAATAAAATTAGGAAACAAGGCATAGAGGTTTACTTCCTGCAGAACTCCTCGGAGCCTTGACTATGTGCATGTCCATTGTGACTCTCTAACAAGGCTCTGGGATGCAACAGTCCCTAAACATTTTTTACTACAGATCTTTTCGACTCCTGCACATCTTATAGGACCAGTGTTCTGTAGAAACACTCTGGAAAATTCTGACCTAGATTACAGATCACATGTACACAGTCCAACTTGGGGAAATCATTTTAGAGTTTCACTTTATATCATATGCCCACGTAAATCCTAAGTGAGTTAAAGAACGAAATGTCAAAATGAAATGAGGAAAACGAAAGGAAATGAAAGCATGGACTGTGGACCCCCCACGCCTGGCACTCAGTCTCGCCCACGGTGCTCTCATTATTTGCAGAATGAGCACAGGGTTCTGATGTCACGGACAGACATGCTATGTAGGTAACATTTGATTTTGCATCTTGATTAGGCTGCTTCAGCTGCTGGCCATATTCTTCCTATGAAATTACATCTAGGAAACGAATAACCTCACACTTGGAAAAGCTCCCTAATGGTGTCACTTACTGCAGCCATCACATTGGGCCTGCATAAAATAGCCTTTCACGCCAAGCAGTGACTTCAGCCCTGAGACAATGGTTCCCTGGAAGGTGGAGAGGGGCCTGGGAAGAACCTGCCAGCCCTTCCCCTCTTGGCCAGTTTGAGGAAAGCTCAGGCCTGGTGTCGGAGCTGGAGAGAGGGCAGGGAAGGGTGTAGGACAGTGGTTCTCAACCTTCCTAATGCCGCGAAGCTTTAATACAGTTCCTCATGTTGTGGTGACCCCCAACCATAAAATTATTTTTGTTGCTACTTCATAACTGTAATTTTGCTACTGTTATGAATCGTAATGTAAATATCTGATATGGCAGTGTTTGCCTGGGACCCTGATTGCCTGGGATCCTGTGCAGAAATCTTACAGATGGGGAAACTGAGACCTGGAGATGGCCCTGTCCAAAGTCACGCAGAGAGGTAGTGGTAAGACTGGTCCAGACCCAGGCGTCCCGGCGCCCAGCCCCCACAGTAGCACAAATAGCAGTAGGACCGTGCAGGTCTCACAGAGCCTTGCATGCCAAGCCTGTGAATTTGGACCGTTCCCATGAGCAATTGGGAGCCATGGCAGGTTCTTAATATTTGGCATCATTTCTTTTTCTTTTTTTTTCCTTCCCCCAACAGAAACCTCCCAGTGTTGTTGCTAAAATGCACAATCTGGCTGCTTGTAGGCCAACCCAACTCCCTCAGTCTTTCTATAGAGGAAAGAGTCATCCTCTCCTCTTAATGAGGAGAAAGCACAAAGCCCAGAGAAGTAAAGGGATTCACCTAAAGTCACACAGCAAGTTAGTAGCCCAGATTCCCCACCCCCAATATAGCTCTCCCATAACCTGGTGTTAAAAAAGCAACACCTCGGAGCCTGAAATTATGGGCTCGGAGAAGGAAGGGTCTGATCGAGGTCATCCCAAATGGGTGGCAGAAGCAGGACCTGGGTCTGGGTCAGAGGCCTGGGGCCAGAGCAGCCAGCCTAGCCCTCCCTTCTCTGGCCTCCCCTCCACGGCGGCCGTCCTGTGAGGCAGTGTGTCCTGACTCCCTCCTTCACAGTCGCTGTGCCCATCTGTCTTGCTGGGTGCCAGTGCTGGGACATCTCCAGGCTGCCTTCAATTATGAGCCAATAAATATGAGATGTGCTCTGCCAGGAGCAGTCCCACCCCCACACACCCCTGCCAGCCTCTGCACCAAGGAAGATTGGATTTGGGGTCGTTCATTTTTCATCTCTAGTCCATGTCGGACGGGAAGATGCAGGACGTGGGCAGTGGATAATTTTATCCTTCCCCCACTTCCCAGGCACAGCACTGAGATGAGGTGTGTCATGTCCTCAGGTCGGCTGCTGCCCTCATGTGGAGAGGTTCTCCACCCCAAGCCACCAACCCTGGGCTCCTGCTCTCTGCTGGGAGGAAGGAGTCTGGGCAGGAAGACAAGGGGCCTGGGTTCAAGCCTTGGTCCTGCTGCTCACCTACTGTGTGACCACGGGCAAGTGTCTGAAGACATTCTGTGAGGCCCTTGTCTGTGCCAAGCCCTGTGCAGCCAGGTGGGGGCCACAAAAAAGAATCCAACCTGCTCCCTGTCCTCAAGGAGCTGGCCATCAACTCCAAGTAAAGGGACACCCCATGGGGAGGGGGACAGGCGTTGGCACAGGGCATGAAGGGTGAGAATTTTCCAGGTAGGGTGTGAGTAAATGGAGGGAAAGAAACATCTAGACAGAGGCAGAGGGAGTTGAATAAAACATGGCAGAAGGCAGAGCAACCGTGTGTTTGGAGACCTGAGAGTATGGCTGGGGCATAGGGCAGACGGAATCGGGGAGAGAAGAGTTTTAGGCAGGTAAGTGTCATTATCATATTTGCATTTTAAAAAAAAACATCTCTTCAAATACTCTCTGAAAAGCGGATGTGGGGATAGTGATGGAGAATGAAGGCAGAGGGTCCAGTGAGGAGGCTGATGTAATGGTCTAGAAGAGAGAAAATGATGTCCTAGATTAGAGCAATAACAGTGAATCCAGAAATAATAATAATTATCATCATTTTGATGATGAATACCACTATTACCGGTTACTATTGGACAGGCACAGTACTAAGTATTTACATCATTGTTTCTAATCCTCACAACAACTCTTCAAAGTGGTTAGCACCCCATTTTGTAGATAAGGAGATCAAGCCCTGGGTGAATTAAGGGAGTCACCAAACGTCATATAGGCAATAAGTGACAGAGGCAGGATTTCAAGCCAGGTCTGTTTAACCGTAAAGCCCATTCTCTTCTACTGTGTTCTTCTTCCTAGAAAGTTTCCAGAGAGTCTAAGGGAGTGTGAACTCCATCTGATTTCTGCTATTGGTTGGATGTGGAAAGCAAAGGACAGAGAGGATTCAAGGAAGCCATGAAGGCTTCCGACCAGGGAGGCTAGATGGAGAGAGGGAGCACAGGAGGAGGAGCAGGTTTGGGGGCAGCAGGGGGGTGTGGTCTTGGCCGGTTGAATTAGAGGGTAGTTGAATATCTGCATGTAGAGCCAAGACCTAGCCTGGGGAGAGACTTGGGAATCATTCACAAACAGGTAGTCACAGTTGTGTGAGTGGACTAGGTCATTAGAGGGAGTGTGTACAGTGAGTGGAAGATCGAGGCTGGAACTTCAGAGAATTCCAACCCGTAGTAGACAGGGAATTAGAGTGATGCAATGTGACGTCAGCCCAGGAGGAATGGAATTGCTTCGGGAAGGTCAAATAGTAAGTGGTCCCTGGTGCTGCCCAGTGGTCAGTCACATGAAAGCTAAAAACTGGTTTGGGGACCAGCAGGCAGCAGGGCAGTGAGTGCTCCATGCAGCAGTCACTGGGAACCTTGGCAAAGTAGTTTTCAAGGGCACAGTGCAGCCAAATGGTTGACAGGGCCTATACCTGCCCTACCCGTGGTCCTGAATCACCTCTCTGACTAGGCTTTGGGTAGCCAAGGGTTGTCTTTTGACCCTGGCACACTAGTGATTCTTATCCAACCTCTCACAGAAATCCCAAGCCAGGTGAGGACAATAGCAGTGTTAGGAGGAGAAACAAAGATGTGAAGGGAAGAAAACAATAAGATTATAGGAGGAAGAGAGAAAGGCTTAGAAATGCATAACAAATGTTAGGGAGGCGTGGTAGCCGAGAACCCACAAAGAAAAGGGGACTTTATTTTTAGTGCTATTTTCTAATAATTTTAGTTAACAAGAAAGAAGCCACAATCCACCATGGTTGGATGTTAAATAAGTGAAGAAGAGTAAGAACTGTGTGTACCCAGGGAAACTGATCAGTCCAAGTGTCAGTTCTGTTGCTTTTAAAGACACTTGGGCTGTTGCCTTTACACTTGAATGACACATTGGCTGGGTATAATATTAGAATGCATGTGAGCAGAAAAGCAAAACTTGAGCTAGAAGGAGGAAGACTTGGCTCCAGTGTCATCATCAGTTGAGTTATGCCAAAGTACTCAGTGTTTGTCTTTGCAACTCTTTTCAATCTTGATGAAAATTTTGTCTAGCACTGTGACATGTTTTACACTTTACATAGCTGATTTCATGCTTAATTGACAGTTCTTTTAGGCTGTTGATGGGCATACAATTTTTTTCCTATAATCTCCATATGCTTAGGATGGAGTTTAGGTGGAGTGGGAGGAGTGGAAGCCAGGGGCGAGGAAGTGTAGAGAGCATGTAGAAAAACCCAAGAAAAATATACTGTGCTGTGACAGTGAGGAAAGAGTAGCTGTAGAGTTACATGGGATGGAGGCCATTTTTGAGATGGGAAAGTCATAAAAATGTTGAATGCTAAGGAGCCAGTGGAGAGAGAGAGCTTAAAGAGGCAAGGCAGTGATTGGTGGAACCAGTGCCTGCAGGAAGTGGGCTCCAGGGCCCTAAACTGGAGTGGGCTTTGAGGCCACTATACTATATAGCATTGTGAGTAAGAGGTTGGGGTGTGTAGCAGATGATCTGGCTTGAAACTTATCTCCATCAGGGTGGTGTGGTTTTAATCAAGTTACTTAAGCTCAGGCTGAGGTTAAATATTCCAAGACAGGGATACTGATAATACCGATCCCATATAGTTATTATAAAGATCAAAGGAGTTGATACATGTAAAGTGCTTAGGACAGTACATGGCACGTAGTAAGTGCTTGATCAAAGTTAGCTGTTAGTGGTCAACAAAATTAGCTGTTAGCGAACTCATCTTGTAAAGCTATAGAAAGGGGGAAGTATTAGCATGGCCTATGGAAACTCCACTTAGAAGGTAGGAATGATGACAAAGCCCACACCTTAGCTCTTGAGCCAAGTTTTGGAGATAGAGCTGGGTTCACCCCATTTTACCATGCCAAACCTCAGTTCCTTCATCTGTTCAGAGTCCATCTGCAGGGGATTGTGAGAGCCAGGCACTTATAGGTGTTCAATGAATGGTAGCTACTTGCAATTATCACCTACTTCCTTCTCAATGACATAGACCTTGGGAAGAGGAAGAGCAGAGCTGGGGTTTGGAGCTTTAAGTGCGAGAAGGTTTGCTGTGGGGAGGGTGGTGAGTGCTGGGCACTGCAGGGGGTCTGCACGGGATGCTCTCCAGGCTGCCAGGAGAGGAAGAGAGGCCAAGAAAAGTATCAGAGGTGAGGGGATCCAAGGCTCAAGGCCTCCATGAAGGTGAAGGCAAGAGGAAGAGGCGGGAGAAAGGTCTATGGTGTGGGAGGAGGGTTACTGAGCTTCAGTCAAACTTTTCTGAGCACTTACAGTACAGCACTTTATGTGCATGAAGTCACCCAACCCCCAATCCACCCCCACCTCCGTCCAGGACCAGGCATGTCAGTAAGTCCAGGGGCCTGTCCCTCCCACAGACCTGAGAGGGCCTTCTGACCCCCTGATCAGGTGCAGATTCTACAAAAGATTCTACAATGTCTGGCAAGGTTGGGAGGACAAATGAACAGGGCCCATCAGATTCCCTGTCATGCAGATGAATTGGGAATGTTGGGGCATCAGGTAGTAAGATGTGAGGACTGCAAGGTGGCCCAGCGGGAGGAAGCATGGAGTTGAGCTGTAGCCATAAGGGGTCATTGTAAACAAAAGCTGTGGAGGAGAGAAAAGAAGAAGGAAGAAAAGGAGATTATATATGGAAAACACCACAGAA
Source organism: Myotis lucifugus (assembly GCF_000147115.1). Taxonomy (NCBI): domain Eukaryota; kingdom Metazoa; phylum Chordata; class Mammalia; order Chiroptera; family Vespertilionidae; genus Myotis; species Myotis lucifugus. The sequence continues at coordinate 119,607 of NW_005871361.1, forward strand.
CCAATACATAAACAAACAAACAAAAATAATAGTAATAATAAAAATAAAATAAAAAAATATAAACACCAAACCCCCAGCAAAGAGGGTGGGGGCAGAATCTGTAGATGCTGAGCTTATATATAGAAGATAAGGTTAAAAGTTGGATGAATATGGGGAGGATCTCAGTTCAGTATAGAGGAAGTAGAAAGGGGATGGATGGATAAGAGGAAAGAGAACGAGAAAAAATAATAATAATAAATTTATTTTTTTTAAAAAGCTGTGGGAGTACAGGGCCTCTGAGGAAGGAGAAGCTGAGAGGCAGAGAGGAGAGAACAGGAACCAGCCCATGAGTCGTGGGAAGTAAGCAGAGAGCAACAGAGACCCACTGACAGAGAGGTGGGGAGGAGTGCCAGCTGCCAAGTGGCCTCGGTTCTTCTCAATGTTTAGGTCCAGTTCCAGCCCCCAGAGCTGGCTCCTTCCCTAACCCCCCTTCGTCTAAAATTTAGACTCTAAATGGACTCAAGTGATTTTCTGTTCTTTGCAACTAAAGAAATCCCCATTTTAATGTGCAAATAAAGTACTAGTATATCCCATTTTGTAGATGAGAAAACTACGGCTGAGATAGGAAATGAATTGCGAAGTCACACACAGCTAGCTGGCTCCTTGGCAGAGCTAGAATTAGAATCCACGAGACTTCTTTCTCCAGAGCACACGCCTACTCCTCCCTTAGCCCCCGAGTAGGCCAGGCCCCTTCTCTTTATCTCCTCCTCCCCTCCTGCTCTTACCCTCAGACCCTGAAAGAGGGGAAGGACAAACCCCTGTAAACCCAGCCAGAGTCCTGCTGAGAGATATCCAATACCCATCCGCCAGCAAGAGGCTTTCCTACCTGGGAGCTTCTCTAGATCTGCCTTCCCCTCAGGGCCTCTCCTTGGGATCCCCCAACCCCTAGTCCCTTTCGGTTACCCATCCCACTGGGGACATTTGTCATTCATATAGGAAGTGCCCACAGTGGCTGGGCATCACATTTTAGGGCTCTGGGGAGGAGTGAGGGGGCTTACAGGACCCAGGCAGGGGGGTCAGGGCCAGATCTGAGCAGAGGGAGTGAAAATTAATTTCCCCAGAGTAGATCCCAACAATCTCCTTCGATCCTCACAACTTCCATTTCATAGCTGGGGAAACCGAGGCTCAGAGATCTCCTCTCTGGACTCAATGCCCAGGCCCCTCTGCTGTTGTCGCTGCCCATCTTTCCCAGGAACCAGCTGCACTCAGAGGAGAGCTCTCACCCAGCTCCGCTGTGGAAAGGCGTGGCTCTGGGCCAGTCGCCTCCCTCCCTGGGCCTCAGCGCGCGTGGGCCGGGGTCCATTGATTTCTGAGGTCTGCCCGCCTGCTCTCCGGATGGGTGACCATCTCCACTGCCCACATCATCCAGGCACTCCCCCCTCCCCAACCAACTCCGGCAAACAGCCCCAGCTGCAGTGCTCTCATCGTCCAATTACCGGAGTAGCTGGCACAATAAATCTTGGTCACACAAATGCAGGCAAATCTGCAGCTATTTTCATGGCCATTACTGTGCATAGGACATTGAGACTCAGGTCATTTGCCTTTTTGATGTGGAGTCTCGCCTGCCCCCTCCTCCAGCCCCATCAAACCCCATCTTCCCTGCCTTCTTTCATTTCTCACTGGTAGCTGCCCCACCCCTGTCCTCCGCCCCCCACTCCATCATCTCCCTAAGCACACACTCCTCTCGTCCCCTCTCCTATCGTAGGCAGTGGGGCCAGGATCAGAAGACAGTGTGACCTCGGCCAAGTCAGTTCATCTCTCTGAGCTTCTATTTCTTCACCTGTAAAATGGAAATAACATTACTCATCTCGTAGGGTTTTACAAACATTAAATAACCCAAGTGTGGTATACACCTCACTGGTGGTACATAGGATGTTTGTCAGTGGTCTCTGCTATTTCTTAAATACCTACATATTTATTTTAATGTATATTAGGAAAAATATAACTAAGATATCAAGCCTGTGATCTCATGACTTCTATTACCTAAGAGACAATGACATTGGGTATATACATAAAATACATTAAAGAAAAATATGAAGAATAAGACATGGATTTAGCTAAAATGGTGGGAGAGGAATGAGACTAAGAAAAGCTTGGAAACCCTGAGATAATGGCTGTGCGATACTTACCTCAATAAATATTTGTTCCGCTCTCCACCCACTTCCTGTGGAGGGGAACGTGGAGAACTACAGAGGGAGGGGAGCCCTTCTGCCCCCACTGAGGACAAAAGGCTCTAAGACAGCAGTTCTCAACCTGTGGGTCGCGGGCCCTTTGGGGGTCGAACGACCCTTTCACAGGGGTCGCCTAAGACCATCAGAAAATACATATAATTACATACTGTTTTTGTGATTAATCACTATGCTTTAATTATGTTCAATTTGTAACAATGAAATTGGGGGTCACCACAACATGAGGAACTGTATTAAAGGGTCAAGGCATTAGGAAGGTTGAGAACCACTGCTCTAAGACCACAGGCTGTAAAGAGATATCAAGGAACACACACACACACACACACACACACACACACACACACACACACACGGCACGTGCGGGAAAGGGGAGAGGTCAGCCAGAGCCTTGCGAGGAGTGCCCTGCTCACGCTGAGAAGTTACTGCCCTGATGGAGGGTGGTGAGTGCTCCCAAGCTCCTCATAGACCCTGGGCATGCCAGCCAGGAGCACTGCTCTCATCCAGGCAGAAAGCTTGCTGAGCTGGGAGCCCAGGGCATGCCCTAGGGCTGCCACTGAGCAGCACAGGGCCTGGGCCGACCGGACTCCCACTGGGAGGTGAGGGTGGGGGTGGGGGTCCATTCCTGCCAGGAGCGGAGAAAGGAGCATGATGAGGTGCTCCCAGTTTTTCCTGGATGCAGGCAGGCATGTGAGGTCACGGCCGTTCCCATGCTCTACACAAAGAGCACGCAGGAGAACAAACACAAAGGAAAACTCAGCTGCCGTCTCAGAGCCTGGCCTTGGCAACAGAGGGGGCAGAGGGGAAAGAATTCTGTGCCAAGAAAATCTTGCCCATCATCTCTCCACCAGCCTGTGGCCAGCAGGTCCACCCGTCTCAAATGGAACTGGACTGGAGCAGATGGTGCGCTCATGCTCACACACAGAACTCTGTCCTCTGGAAAGCCATGGCCCCTCTCTGGCATCAGTTCCTCCTCGGGGACAACAAAATGAATAAACGATGCCTCGGGCAGCATTGAAAGGCGGACACAGATTGCGGCTCTGTCGCCAACTCCAGGCACTTCTGTTTAAGCTTCCAGGTTGTCTGTGGCCAGCAGGGCGTTGGGGGAGATTGCCACCTGGTGGTCAATGTTGGCAGTGCCACGGAGCTACAGGCGAAACTGGTATTGGAAACCCCAAGCCGGACTTCAATTGAATAAACTTGGGCACGTCACTGCCCCTCTCCGAGCCTCACATTTCTCCTCTCAAACGTGAGACAAGTATGCCAACCTCGCAGGGCGACGGTGAGTCCTGAACTAGACAATCGCACTGATGTTCCTTGTCTGGGGCAGGCCCTCTGGGTTCCGGCAGGACTCGGAGCCAGGGGCAGCCCCGGGAGACAGAGGGCGGGGGAGGCACTCACAGATCCCGCTCCTCGGGGTTCCCTCACTGGTCCCCCTAGCATTGTCATTCTCTGTGTGGGGAACTGTTCTTAGCCCACACCCACACAGCTCCTGGGGTTCCAGAAGTTCAGAAAACTGAAATTCGGCTCAGACGGTCTCTGGACCTCCTGGTTCCAGCTTCCGTCCACCACTAAGTTGTTGTGTGACCTTCAGCAAGGCACCTGGCCGGTCTAAGCCTCCACTTCCTCTCTGTACAAAGCAGGTAATCACTCCTGTCCTGGAGGAGCAGCGAGGGGGGATTAGGCAACCCTGACAAGACGTGGTGGGGCCCGCAGCCTTCGGTGCCAGGGCCCCCGCAGGGAGAGAGAGGAGGCGCTCACCATCTCTGTCCCATTGCATCACATAAACACACCCTGAATCCTCGTGTTATTGTGTCCGCTTTACAGAGAACAAAGGCAGCTCAGAGAGTTTAATAAATTGCCCAAAGTCCCACTCAGCTGGATTTTTTTTCTTTTTCTTTCTTTCTTTTTTTTTCTTTTAGTTAGAAAGGAAGGAAGGAGAGAGGTAAGGGAGGGCTAAAAATGAAAGAGTCAGCATCTAATTAGGACTAAGACCTTTAGCCTCTGCTCCAAGCTGCCTCTTAATGCCCAGTATAACCCTAGTCTACTATCATTTTTGCTCTATTCAATGAATTTCATTTTCCTATATGTCATCCAAGTGTTACCCTCCCTACTTCTGAGTCTTCAAAGAAAAAATGTTTTACTTATCCCAACCCATAAGCCAGAGGTCCCACGGTCAAGTACAAAGGCCTCTTTGAGAGGAGTCCAGAACACCCTTTAGATACAAGGCAGGCAACTCCCTGGCCCAGGACAACCTCAAGGATGGCGAGGAGGAGAGCCAGCCCTTGGCCCCAGCTCCCCAGCCAGAGCTTAGCCCCACTCAGACACCCAAACCCCAGCTTTCCCGTGCTTTAATCTGTACTAATGAGAAGAAGATGCACTCTCTAGGCACCTATATGCATGGCTTGGGGAGCTCCATGTGGCTGGGTGTGGGGCCCAGTTGTCCCTTGCCAGGCATTTTGTATGTTACACCTGAGAGTAGCCCTCCCTATACACATCACCTATCTGAGCTCTGAGTCTGGAACCCATCCGTCCCGGGCTGGCAGGATCGGCCTCAGCTCCCCAGCAAGTGTAACTGCATTTGCAGCTGTGGATCCTTGTCAGGCCTTGCTGGGCTCAGGGAGGTCTGAGGAGGATCTGCCCACCTCCTGACTCTGGGCTGTGCCCTCCCACTCGCAACTCTGAAACACTGGGATCCCCACCAGACTGAAGCCCCACCCCAAACCCCACCCTCCCCTCCTGAGAGTCACTTTCCTACAAGAGGGAATCTGCACTTGAGAGGTAGAAGGTAGATGGCACACCAGGCTCTGACCTCACTTCAAGATTCAACTTCTCCTTTGGAGCTTCTCTCACGGATCCCTGCTGCCACCACCAGGATGGCCTTTGGGAACCTCGCTCTCCACTTCCAAGGCCCCCCGGTCAAGTGTGGCCACCCAACCACCCCTCAATGCTGACAGCACCGTGCACACCAGGCTGCAGTGTGCTGGGCAGGCTGTAGGAAAGGCGTTTGAGGAACAACAGGATGTGGTATGAACCGGGATTACTGAACCGCAAGCCTGGAATCCTCTTACTGGCACCCCCCTGAGTCCAGGGTTCACTTTAACTCGGGCTACCAGGGATCACTCTTTGGGTCACTTGGATGCTGTGAAGTCTCAAACTAAAGAAGTGAGGTTGCTGCCCTAACCGGTTTGGCTCAGTGGATAGAGCACTGGCCTGCAGACTGAAAGGTCCCAGGTTCGATTCCAGTCAAGGGCATGTACCTTGATTTCGGGCACATCCCCAGTAGGAGGTGTCAGGAGGCAGCTGATCGATGTTTCTCTCTCATCGATGTTTCTAACTCTTGATCCCTCTCCCTTCCTCTCTGTAAAAAATCAATAAAATATATTAAAAAAAGAAAAAAGAAGTGAGGTTGGGAAAAGCAGGAGTGGCCTATCTGCCTAAGCCACTTTCCCAAGTGATTGATTAGAGTGGCCATTGATTAATTCAAAAATACCGGGTGGGGCAAAAGTAGGTTTACAGTTGTTCATATGGAAACATGTAATAATTAATAAATAATACAAGAATGAACTGCGTTTCACGTACTCACAACTGCAAACCTACTTTGCCCCACCCTGTATTATTAAGTACCTACTATGCTAGGGGATAAAATAATACCAACAACAAATGGGCCTGGCACCCTCCCCTCAAACTCTAAGGCCATGGTTATGGCCTTAACCCAAACTCCATGGCCTATAACCATCATTTCATTACAATTAAAACAAAACAAAATAACCCTGCCCTGACTGGGTGGCTTGTGATGGGCTAATATGATTACTACTGGGAAAAATAACCATTATGGCAGTTGCCATTTTTTACTATCTATTATGTGCCAGATATTTTTAAATTTGTATCTAATTGTAATACATTATCTCATATAACCTTCACAACAACCCCATGAGATACTTTTCTTGTCCTAGTTTTTACAGATGAAAAAATTATAGTTAAGATACTTGCCCAAGTTATTTAACCTTCCCAAGGCTCCGTTCCCTTGTCTGTAGGTTAGGGGCAATGGTGTCTCAGTCCCTGGTTGTTGTGAGGTTTGTGAACAGTGTGTGGAGGACCATCCGCATTGCATACAGGCAGAGGCAGAGTTGCTGTCTCCAACCTGTGGCTCGATCAGAGACCTGCCCAGGGCCTGCAGCCTCTGACCTTCTCACTTAGCACGAAGCAGCTTCACCTGCTACCAAGTTCTCTGTTTACCTCCCAAGGGAATCTGTGCTCTCGTTTCTGATTCTATTCCTCGTTGATGATAACAAAACCTATGTTTAGGATAACTCTGGGTCTTGGAAGGAAAATGCTCTGAAGGTCGGGGGTACTGAAAAGTAATCTCCAGCTAGATCTGGGCTTCCAAGGAAGAGAAACCGTTTCTCGTGGATGAAATAGAAGGGGAAGATCTTTGGTTTGAGAGGCCACCCAGTGCAGCTGTGAGACAGGTTACTCTAGGATGATCGCCAGTCTCTCACCAGCTGCTGAACACCCCGCAAGGTGCAAGGACGTAGGCACTAACTTTGCCTCATCGATCTACAAGGTCTTACTCTCAGTCTGTCTCTTAGCTGCCATAGGACAAAATATAGGTTTGGAATCATATCAGGCTTCATCGTTTACAGGTGTGTGACATTGGGAACATGGCATGTAACCTTGTTGAGTCTCAACTTTCCTCTCTCTAAAATGAGCTGTTGAATTAAATAACAGTACATATAACTCACAAGTAGGTACTTTTAAAATGTTACTCCCCTTGCCTGGCTGGAGTGACTCAGTGGATTGAGCATCGTCCCATGGACCAAGAGGTCCCGGGTCCAATTCCTGGTCAGGACACATGCCCGAGTTGCAAGCTTGATCCCGTGCTGGGTGTGCAGGAGGCAGCCGATCGATGTGTGTCTCTCATCGATGTTTCTATCTCTCTCCCTCTCCCTTTCTCTCTGAAATCAATAAAAATATATTTTAAAAAATAAATTAAAAAAATAATAATAAAATGTTACTCCCCTTGCAGTCTTCTTTCCTATACTCTGCTATGTATACGTGGCTCTATGGTGGGCACAGAGAACAGATGACTCAGACCAAGTCCCTTCATACTTGGGGCTAAAATTCCCTTCCTTTGTACCCAGGGAATAGATGGGTCGTTCCTTACAGTAAGGGAGTAAAAGGTATGGGGCAAAGTCAGAAGACTGCACAAGATCATAAGGCCTGCAGTTTGCTAAGGACATGATGGAGGTGAGGCGAGGTGGCTTTCCAGATGTGGACTGCCCTCCTCAGGGGGCTCTTTCTTCCTGTTCTCCTTTCTACCCATCATCCTTATTTTCAGCATTCAACTGTCAAATGTTGCCAATGCTGATGGATAATGAATGGAGTTGAATGGGTGAAAGGTCATTTATCTGCTATCTACATTACACTGCACTGTTTCCTAAACCCTTTGAGAACTCACTAGCTCATCAAATCCACACCACTCCCTGTTGAGGGGCAGGGCAAGGATCATGCTCCTGCGATAGCTGAATAAATGGGCTCCCAGAGATGACCAGTCACTGGCACAAAGTCGCCCATCGTACCGGTGGCAAGCTCTAGGACAGTGATGGCGAATCTTTTGAGCTCGGCGTGTCAGCATTTTGAAAAACCCTAACTTAACTCTGGTGCCATGTCACATATAGAAATTTTTTGATATTTGCAACCATAGTAAAACAAAGACTTATATTTTTGATATTTATTTTATATATTTAAATGCCATTTAACAAAGAAAAATCAACCAAAAAAATGAATTCGCGTGTCACCTCTGACACGTGTGTCATAGGTTCGCCATCACTGCTCTAGGAAAAGGACCCTGGACTCCTGACTCCTCCTAGGCCAGTCCTTTCTCCATTTGATCCCAATGTCTCTCCTGTTAATGTAGCCTTTCGATCAGCGGTTCTCAACCTGTGGGTCGCGACCCCTTTGGGGGTCGAATGACCCTTTCACAGGGGTCGCCTAAGACCATCGGAAAACACATATATAATTACATATTGTTTTTGTGATTAATCACTATGCTTTAATTATGTTCAATTTGTAACAATGAAAATACATCCTGCATATCAGATATTTACATTACGATTCATAACAGTAGCAAAATTACAGTTATGAAGTAGCAACGAAAATAATTTTATGGTTGGGGGTCACCACAACATGAGGAACTGTATTAAAGGGTCACAGCATCAGGAAGGTTGAGAACCACTGCTTTAGATAATAGTTGATTAAACTTCAGTAGACTGAATTAAAAGTTAATCTCTCATGGTTGTTGTGCTGCTCCACATCATGACTAACAGATTGTAGTACTAATTAACCAAATCTTCTGTAAAAATGTGTATCTTCTTTCTATATATAGCCAACTCAAACTAGCTTAAGAAATAAACATTAAATAATGGTTGGGGTTTATAGTTTCCCATACTCGGAGGACCCCAGTGGATATCATAAGGGCTGTTTCTGCCTGGCTCCATTCTTTCAGGCTTCTGCTGCACACAGGCATCTCCGCCACCGAGAAGGACAAGGTGGCTGTCTTTGCTTCCAGGTCTCCAACCTCCCCGTTTAATGCGCCCTTGGAGAGCGCTTGTCTGAAATGGTGTTCTCTTTCCTTTGGATCTGCTATTACCAAACCCCTGGGAGAGTAGAGGGGGAAATCTGGTAAAGACACCAAAACTCTAAAGAGTTTAAAAGCTAAAAGTCCTGAAAGGCGTAAGGATAACAAGGAACAGAGTTAACTCCATAGCATCAACTCTTTCAGCTCCATTTTGATGTAAGCTTGTGTTTTATAAGCATTGGACGTATTTATGTTTTATCTACTATGTAGGGTGTTTGAATTGTTCAAAAGGATCAGCTATACTAAATTTGTAACTGGTATTTATGTTTAAGGCAGTTTAATCAAATGTTATTGTTTAAATACACAAGAGATTGTCAATGTTATATTGAATATGAGTTTAGTAAACGGAGCACTAAAATTTACGTAGTGGTGCATATTCCTCTCAAACCCAGAGGTCCCTCAGACATTAAGCAATCTAACAAAACACACAAAAAGGATCATTGGATTTTAAAATATGATTCTAGAATTATTGTAAAACTATTTTTAGAGGCAAATTCGCAGTTCTCTCAACTTCATTCTTTCATCATTATATGACTCTCAGTGGTACCACAAAAGATATGTCTATTTGAAACTTTTTCAATAGTCAATTTGTGGGGTTTTTTTTAAAGGCAGTTGACCTAGTGTCAGGACTGGAGTAGTTATGCTGAAATGAGGCGGAATCAGTAGTGCCTTAAGCACCCCAATGTAACAAAGAGAAAGTCAAGCAAAAAGCTATCACCCCACTTCATTGAGGCAGATATTTGTGGCCTCTCCAACTGCACGTTGAGAGTAATCTCAAGGTATTTTTGAAAAAAAGAAATTAGACGTGGGCTGACAAAGCACTGAGGCTGGTGCCAGAGGGGGTTTTGCGCACCCAGGCGCCTCCACTTAACAGCTAATGTGTAATCAAACCAGCCATGGTCACCTCTGCCCTGCTGCCCTCAGTTGCTAACTATGTTCAGGTAACAGTACGTAAAAGTGCAAAGGATTATTATGATAATGTTTTCTGAAAGTTAAAGTTCTTATGAAAAGCAAGAAAATGCCTCGAATCCAAAAAAAAAAAAAAGCTGGGTATAAACAAGATATAAGTATTAGAATGATTATGATCTCAGTTTCCTTAACAATAACAAAACCAGAAGTCGCCAGAATTATACTTTTTATTCATCTTCCTTGTTTCAAAGAGTCATGGTGGTTTTCATAGTACAGAGAGCATTTGTGGCTCCTAGTATCACAGAACCAAGGAACATGCTGAGCCCCAGCATCTCCCTCTGAGTCCTGGAGGAGCGGTAGCTATAGAAAATCCAATTAGGTGGGGGAGGGGGTTACCAGTGAAATGAGAACCCCAAGTCAAGGCTTCGCTTGGGGCTTGGGCTATGATCCTTGGGATATCCAGGCAGCCAGAGAAAAGCTCATTCCCAGGAAATCCTGTGACCGATGTGGAAGCAGGCCAGCACAGGGGAGACTCATGTAGGGTGAGTGTTCAGCACCTTTTGAGTGCTGTGAACCCAGAGGGATGTGACATGCTCCTCCCTGAGGGAACTCACCCTACCCTTCTCAGTTAGCTTCCAAGGCCAAGAGTCTTTAACTCCTTTATTAATTCAGCATAGCTTCTCTGTTGTCTATTCTGCACCAGGCCCTGTGTTGGGTGCAGAGCACAGAGAGGACTCAGAGTCCTCAACAGGGAAATCAAAATATGGTAGAAAAAGCATTTGTTCTAGCATATGATAGAACAAGGCATTGTGATTCAAAGTAAAGAGGATACAGTGAGGAGTCAGACTTGGCCCTCAAGGAGTTCACAGCCTAGCAGAGGCCTAGAGGGCACAGCAGACAATAACACAGGGCAGCCTGTGGTAAGGACCGAAGGAGGCTCAGACTGTGCACTGTGGCAGCACAGGACACGACACCTACTGAATAACACAGTGGGGAAAATTCACGGCCTCCTGAGGAAGCCTGAGCAATTTCATCTGGCCCAAGTGGAAGTACTGAATCCCACTGTCCTGGGGCAGAGGCTGTGCAGCCTCAGGGTGGCCTGTGGGTCCCTCGGGCTACCCCACAGGCAGGCTGCAAGGTCTCTTCCCTATGGCTGTAGTTACACGATACCCTGTGGATATCTGCTACCTTGTGGATATCTGCGGGGAGACTGGTGACCAGGAAAAACTGATCCAGAGAACAAGGGCCAAATAACAAAGGCCTGAGGTAAATATTAGGAGCCTAGGAGTGAGGAACCAAGAGTTAGGGAGCATGAGCAGGACCAGCAGATTGAACGAGGGTACATACCAGCAGGAGGCGGCCACTCACTACCGGCGCTTTCTTGCACTTCCCGTGGGGGGCCACCTTTGCTAGATGGATACTTACTACGGGTTCAAGGACAGGATGGGGCATCTGGGAGCAAAGGACCACAACTTATGCAGTCCTTTCTTCATGTCTCTATATCAGAGACCTTCAGTCTTTCCTCTTTTCTTCACAGCTGCCATCACCTGCCCTATCTTTTCATTCTACCAACCTGAAAGTGGCTGAAGTGGGCTTAGTTAGGATACCAGCATCACGTGTCGGTCCTAGGGCCCTGAAGACCTGGGTAATTGGCACAGAGTTGAGTGCCTATGGTGGTGTTTGTTGATCAAGTAGAGCCAGCTTAAAATTACAGGGCTGGGAGGAATTTTCCTGCTGCCTGTGCAGTCCTTTGTCTGAACAGCTCCAGCCAGTTATCATTTCTTCTTCACAGCACTACCACCTACACCATCTCTCCAGCTTAGGCCTCATGTCTGTCCTTTCTATCTCCAAGTGCCAGGACTTCTACCTGCTATTCTTTTTCTTCACAGCTGCCATCACCCATCTGTTCCTCTCGATAATCCTCATTCTGGATTATGCCTGTCCCCAAACCTCTTTTCTTGCTACTCCCAAAATGTGCACATAGGCCCTTTGCCTATTAAGGAAATTCACTGCCTATTAAGGGAATTTCTCTCTAAGGAGAAGTAAACATGAGGCAAAGCAGAAGGAGAAAGGGCAGGGCAATTTAGAGCTGGATAAGTCTTTACACACTGGCATGAGACTGACGTCCCTCCCTTCTTGGATAGTCCCAAAGAAGTCCTGATATTCTCATTCTCTCCACCCTTTAGCCCTGATGTAGAGCTTAGCCATCTTGCCTATTTCTATCCAGTTAGAGTGCAGTGCCCTGGAAAGCTTTGCTGAACAAGAACTCAGGAGGGGGATGCCCTTTCAATCCTCCCCCTACACCACCACTCTGTCCACCTCACCCCACCTGCCTCCACGTGCCAACCTGACAATGGGCTTGACAGTGGCCTTCACATAAAGTAGTAGAGATAAGTAGTCATTATTTCATCCTACATGCCAGGCTAATTGTTGCCTTTAATAGGCAATGAGGAGCCACAAATTATTTTCAACCAGGAAATGGCAACAGAAAGCACCTTACATTATTATGCACAGGCACTCAAGAAATAGCTACATAAATGTATAGATGAGTGAATGATCATAGCTGACTACTGAGAAGATAATGACGAAGGTATGACAGGCCACCCTAAGACACTGGCTTAAGCTACATGCCGAAGTAGGTGAAGTTAATCCCTACTTTCCTCCCATAGGACTCCTCCCGCATCTGACGGGTGCATCCTAGGCTATGCTCTACCACTAAGACTTGCTCTCTGGGCCATTACCTAGCGCCATACATACAGGGTAGGACAAAGTTCTGAGTACATGAAACACAGTTTATTCTTGTACTATTATTTATTAATTATTGTATTATTTTCCATATGAACAACTGTAAATCTACTTTTGTCCCACCCTGTAGTTAGCTGATATACCGATTTAAGAGGGACAAAAAAGAAATCTCTCATGATAGGATTTCCCTCAAAGTAACAGGCTACGGGGGAAACAACCTAAAATAAGAGCAACCAATCTGGTATCATCTGAGAACCCAGTATTAGTAAAGCCCAGCCCCAAAACTATTAGACCAGGGTCATCTCACTTCGAAAACAGTGATTCCAGGAGGTCCAAGCAGGCCAGACTCAGCGGTTTGGAGGGTCCAAGACCTTCCTAAGGGTGAAGAGTTTCTCCACTGGCAAATAGAGTGGCTGGGCCGGGACAATAGTCTAAGAAAAACAAACTTAGGGGAAACCTAGCAGCCTGGACAAGCCCTGGGGCAGATGACTCCAGGAACAATAAAGATGCAACTAAGATGATGAGCTTCAGTTATGCAACTTAGAGCCCAAAATCTACTATCCCACAAACTGCATTTTTTAAAATTTTTTCTCCCTCTTCTAGCCTCATAAACTGTGAGCTCCTTGAGGGCAGAGACTGTGGGAAGTTTTGTCCAATGTTTTAAAGCCGTAAGGCATGTCTTTTTCTCATCAGGAACCATCCTAATAAATGAACTTCAGGTTATATTTCATAGAAATAATGCCATCAGAAACAATATGGGCTACTGGTATTGAGCCTCTCATTCTCTCCCTAGGAAATAATGCTTTCTGGATGCGTAAGGGCAGGTTGCGCAGAGTTGCAAAGCTAAAGAAGGTAGGTGACCTCGTTTCTGTTTTGCCCAACTTCTCTTGGATAGCCTATAGAGCTCGTCTATTACTGAACAAATCATCCAGATCCTTCTTCATGACATGACATCTGCTTGGAACCTCAGTCATTTGAAAAGACGAGTCCTATGATTTCCATTTTGATACCAGAGTCCTCTGTGCAGCCAGGACTTGCTGATCATGCAGCAAGCAGGCCCTCTGCCTTCCCTGGGGACAGGAAGAAGAGAAATCACAGACCAATCCTCTCATTTTACAGATGGAGACCTGAGGCCCAGAGAGTTCAAGGTCCCAGAGCCAGCATGGCAGACCCAAGATATCATGGTCTCCCAATTCACACAGTTCAGTGCTACTTCGGCTACAGTAGCTATGGCAAATTTTTCATTTTATCTTTGAGAGGTGAAAAAGGTAGGGAGCAGAATATTGCGTTTTGGGATCCCCTGTAGGCTTCCGTAAGCTCTGCTATCCTGGCCTCCATGATCCTGGCTATGGTTGCCTTCTAATGGTTTCCCTTCTATGGAAAGTTGGATCCTAAGCCAATTAGTTTTGAATCGGGTCAGAGTTCCTACCAGGGCTGGTGTAGTCACCTTCCACGTGGCTCAGGATCTCTTGGTCTGTGAACAAGCGGAAGGCAATCTGCTCACACTCCCGTCTGATCCCACACTCAAACAAACACGCAAACAAGCCCTCCTCCACAGCAGCCAAATCGGAGTAGCCACAGGGCCCGCAGTGCAAGATCCAGGGGGAGGACCAGCAGGCAGCCTCCAAGGGGGTCCGGTTGAGGTAGATGCCTAGGTTAACCCTCCGTTTCTTACTGGTTGGGTGTGAGTACAAGAGCCATGATTCTGACAGTGCTCCAGCTTCCTGCTCTGGCCTCACAGAACTGCCCAGCAGAGGGCTCTGCTGAACAGTAGGAGTATCTTTGCCATTACAGTCCTGGCATTCATTTGGAATCTCCAGGGGCCGGAAACTCACCACACTGCCTTGGCAGCCACGAGGGGGCTCACAGAGCTGTTGGCTCAGGGCTGGTCTCTGAAAACATTCACCATGGTCAGTGCTCAGAGCCTCTGCCCGGCATCTGTTTGGTGTCCGGGCACTGCAATACAGCACAGGATGGCCGGCCCTCCCAGTCACCTCTGCCACTTCGCACTCCACTGTCACCATGGGCTTAATGAGCCTGCCATGGTGCCATGTGGTCCCTAGGTCATCACTGTAGATCATCAGGGAATGAGGCCTGGCTTTACATGGTAGCCGGAAGCAAAAGAACCAGTAAGGGATGTAGTAGGTGTATGCAGGGATGATGAGCCTCCCAGACTGCAGCTGGATGCCATGACCTGGGCCCACAGCAAATGTGGCCCAACGCTTCACTTCCGGGCCAATGACCTCCTCAGTCAGGTCCCTCACGTTGCTCCATGAATAGCCAGAATCCCGACTGCAGATGAAGCAGAGGCGAGCAGCATTCCTGCCTGTCATAATCTGGTGACGCTCGGTGACATGGCCCTGCACACAAATGAAGAACAGGTACACACAGCCAGTGTTTCGCTCCCATACAGGACAGGGGTTCATGGTCCGATGCCCAGGTAACACGGCTTCCATCAGTGGTGTTACTGGTCCCCACTAGACAAGAAGAAGGGAGAGAGAGCAGGAATGAGAGACTAATAAGAAGACATGAAGCTCATTAAAAGCATTGGAACTTTTCAGAGAAAATAAGTAAATGGTATTAAAATCTATAAAATTGTGAAGGCCCAACTATTCACTTAATTCTCATGCTATCCCCTCTGTCCGAAACATTCTTCCTCACTTTGTCTAGATGCTCAAATAAATGGTATCAAAACTCACTTCCTGTCTTATACCAAAGGCTTTTTCTTTGTATATACAAAAGACATATAGCAATTATTATATAACATTACATTTTTATGTGACTCGCTCCCTCCCTAAACTATGAATCTTTTTAGAGTAGAAACCAATTAATCTAATTTTGTATCTCCAGAGCTCAGTACATGATAGAAGCTACATAAATACTTTTAAAAAAAAAGAAAGGACTCGCCTCCAAAAAAAAAGAAAAAGAAGGAAGAAAAGAAACACAAAGCAAGACAGACAAACATGGAAATTTTAGGCATATAAAAGGAAATTTAAGACAAAGATTTTTTTCCTTCCTCTACTATCCTGGGGAGGCAATTCATAACATTGTCATTAAAAACTCAAGCATGGAGTCAGAGGCACCTGCTTTCATCACATATGCAACCTGGGGCAAGTTATTTAATCTTCCTTTGCTTCAGTTTCTTGATCAGTTAAATGGAGGATGTAATAACATGCTCAGAGAGTTGTTGTTGCAAGGATAAAATGAGATAATGCCTAATCAGACATATCACAAAGAGGTCTAACCACTTTAATATATTTTTAAAACAATATTAGAAATAGATAAGAAAGGTTCAAAAGAGAAATGGGCAAAGAGCAAGATCAGACAACTCACAGAAAGAGAGAAAAAATGAAAATATGTTCAACCTCACATATAAAGAAGAGCAAATTAAAATTAAGATAGTATTTAAAAAATACTTTTATTGATTTCAGAGAGGGAGATAGAGAGAGAGAGACATCAATGATGAGAGAAGAATCATCAACTGGCTGCCTTCTACACAACCCCACCAGGAATTGAGCTGGCAACACAGCATGTGCTTGACCAGGGATTGAACCTCAACCCCCTGGTTCATAGGCTGACACTCAACCACTAAGCCACTCTGGCCGGGTAAGATAATATTTTTCATCTAATGAACTGGTAACATATAAACTTTAACAATACTTTTCTGTTGGCAAAAAATGTGAAGAAACAGACACTCTCAAGTATGAATTGGAGTGTAACATGGTTTAACATTTATGTAGGATCTATCAAAATTACACATGCATTTAGCCTTTCTAAGCATGCCCAATTTTGGGAAATTATCCTAAGATATATCTGCTCATCAAATTAAGTATGTATATTACTCATTGTGGGGGAGATACAAGATGGTGGTGAAGTAAGTGGAATTAACACTAACCTCCTCTCAGGACCAAACCAGAATTACAAGTAAATTATAGAACAATCAACCTGAATAACCAACCTGAATAGCTAAAGTCTTATAACCAAATATTTATAGAAGCCACATCAAGACTGGTAGGTAGGGTGGAGACACAAAAAGGGCTGGCCCTGCAACCACATGTGGTGGTTGCGAATCAGGAGGAATATCTCAGCTGCAAAGGTACCCCCTGAGGAACAAGGGGTCTCAACTCCTGCTAGGCATTCTAGCCTGAAGCACCAGTGCCAGGAAGAGGAGCTTAACATCTGGCCCAGAGCACTATGTAACAATGAAAATGAACAGCTCACAGCTGTACACCTAATTTAGATAAACCTCAAGAATATAATATTGAACTAAAGAAGCCAAACATCAAGGATATACCGAGTATATGATTGTCTAAACACTATGCTGTACACCTGAAACTAATACAAAATAATACTGCATGTAAACTGTAATTTTAAAAACTAAAAATTTAGAAATGATTAAAAACAAGCAAAACTAAAATCGTGAGCTATACATCAGGATAGTAATTACCTCTGGGAAGGAGAGAGGAGACATAAGAAGCTTCTAGGGCAGTGGTTCTCAACCTTGGCTGCACATTAGAATCACCTGGGAATCTTTTTAAAATCCTGATTTCTGGGCCTCATCCTCCAGAAATTCTGTTTCTTTGTTATGGGGTGGGGCCACAACATTAGTAACAAAGACACAGAACTTCCAGAGGATGAGGCCCAGAAATCAGGATTTTAAAAAGATTCCCAGGTGATTCTAATGTGCAGCCAAGTTTGAGAACCACTGTTCTAGGGTAACATCCTATTTTTTTCCTTGAATGGTAAATTCACGAGGTTTGGCTCTATCAATTCAGAGCTGACATTTATATTTTGTCTTATGTATTATGTTTTCTATATGTGTGTTATCACTTCACATTTAAATGTTTTAAAAGGCATAAGAAAAGTTGTTGGGGAAAAAAGTTTGCTAGTCATTGGGAAGTCAGTATATTCTATATTAAAAGCCTAATATGCTAAGTGTCCGGTCGACCATTCAACAATCAAAGCATAATATGCTAATGATATGCTAAGGCAACTGCTCGCTATGATTTGCACTGATCACCAGGGGGCAGACACTCTTACTGGTAGGTTACCTTGCTGCTGGAGTCCGGCCGATCGGGACTGAGCAAGATGGACTGGACACACCCTGGAGCCCTCCCATGGTCCCTTCTCCAGCTGGTCAACCTTTTGTGTCCCTCCCCGGCCCCTATCGTGCATTGGTGGGGTCCCTTGGCCTGGCCTGCACCCTCTCATAATCTAGTATCCCTCGGGGGATGTTGGAGAGCTGGTTTCGGCCTGACAGCGGAATGACCAGTCGCTATGATGCGCACGGACCACCAGGGGACAGATGCTCAATGCAGGGTCTTCCCCCTGGTGGTCAGTGTGCTCCCACAGGGGGAGTACTGCTCAGCCAGAAGCCGGGCTCATGGCTGGTGAGTGCAGTGGTGGTGGTGGAAGCCTCTCCTGCCTCGGTGGCAGCACTAAGGATGTCTGACTGCCAGCTTAGGCCTGCTGCCCCCGAGGGCTCCTGGACTGCAAGAGGGTGCAGGCCGGGCTGAGGGACCCGCCTGAGTGCAAGAATTTTGTGCACCAGGCTTCTAGTTAAGGATATATACTTGTATTTCTTTGTTTCTGTATGAAGAAGCACTAGAAAGATACATAAGAAACAACAGTGATTGGCTATAGGAGGTAAAAGACTAGGAATGGGATGTATACCTTTTTATATTGTTTTTATTTTTCAGTCATATAAATGAATTAACTAGCCAAAACAAAAACTAAGTTTTAAAAATTTAATTCCCATGTGAATGGCAAAAAATATTAAGCAAAGCTCAGTTCACAGATTCTCAAAATTATAAGGACCTAGTGCTAACACCCGTCCTACAGAAGATTCTCTTCTAAGTTTTCTGGTTAAAGATCATTCAGTCCCTCCCTGAACTAGACTAAGTGCCGGAAGCCAGTCCACCCTTGCTGCTTGACACAGTTGCTGCAGGGAAGAAACATCTGCATAGCTTATGTTTCAAGGGACCTGGCATACTGTTCTTAATGTGTTTGCTCCCCTTCTTAGCGCTATGTGTTTTAAACAGGACCACCTCCCCAAGAAAGGTTGTTTCCCCAGGTTAGGGGTTAACAGGACTAAGGAAGAGAATAAATCAGTAAATCCCCCTAGTGTTACAGAAATACCATGTACTACTTATGAAGAACTTGGACTAAGACTGTTGGCAATAAATTTGGGACTTGTTGGGCCCACATCCCCAGGGGTCTGCCCACCAGGGAAAGCACCAAAGCCTATACCCCTGGAGACCCACTGACACAGGGCAGTCCCAGGGAAGGCAAGCAGCGAGGCTGGGAGGACATAACCTTTACTGGGTAGAATAATCTCCTTCAGTCACTTCCTTGTAGCCTATCAGTAGAGCAGTGACCTTGGAATAGCCCTTGTAATGGAACACAGAGATTAATTTAGACAAGATTAAAATCAACAGAACTAGATAGAGACAGGATTTTTGGCAAAGGTCAGATAAGAAACAAGGAACTGTAGAACGTTACCCAAAACATACCATGATGTGATTTATAGATAGAGGCATGCTTATAGGATCAAATGGTATAAATACAGATGTAACAGGACAATAAAGAGAGAACCCAACTATGCTGATCAACTGAACGCAGTCTCCGTGTCATTCCTTCTTCGCCGACTCCGTCCATACCTTTGGGAACCCCTGGACCTGCTGAGGCTGGACCCCAACAACTAAGGACAGGGAACTCACTATCCCTGTACTGGAGCAACCCATTCTACAGTAAGTGCCTTGTGCACTGTAAACACTTCAAACATATGTGCCAAAGTCAATGTAATTATTGGACACAAGCCCTCCTTCCTCTACAAAGCTCTCCCAGATTGCTAACTAATTGAAGCCTGCTTCCTAAATCCTCTCAAATGGCATGTTACTCTCTAGAAACTTTCTATGCATAAGTTCACATCAATATCTGACTGCATTGTAAACCCCTAGAGGCAGAACCTCAGTTCCCTGTGATTCTCAGGGAATCAAGGTCCAGGAGGCCACCAGTGGGAGGGTGCAGCCTTCCTGCCTTGAGGAGGGGAAAGGCACCCACAGAGCAGACTCCAGGATCACAGATACCATCAGAGAAAGGAGAAAAGGCACCATGGGTGTCAGAGAAGGAAAAGACCATATCTGCATGTGGAGAATCCAGGGAGAAATCTTTGATTCTGCTCACCTTTGACCCACTTCAAGAATCAGCTTTAATGCTGTGGCCACACAATAACTTCTCCAATCCTCAAATGCATTTGTACTCCTTCTTCTAAGGAAATACCCCACTCTGAGTGGACTTGCCTTGTGACACTTCATGGATTGTGTATGGGAGTTTTGGACAGTTACATCTGTGCACAGTTCTGCTTTCTCTATGCAATTCAACTGTGCAAATTCTTCACAATGAGAGGCCTGAATCTTTCAACTTTTGCCTCCCTCCGCACATCCCCCTTGACTTAATGCTTGGTATATAGTAGGTGCTCAATAAAGGAGGAAAGGACAGAGAAAGAAAAGAAGGGAGAGAGGAATGGAAGGGGGGGAAGAAGGGAAGGAGTGGGGAGAATATAAGGGAGGAGTGAAGGGAAGGATTATAGAAATGCTCTCGGATAGAAACAATACTCTATATAAACAGTGCCCAGAGGCTCCTCTCCTTCCCAAGTGCCTAGAACAGGCCTGGGGAGCAGATTTAATTCCCTACTGTCGCTCTGAAGATAGAGACCCTGTCTCTTCAGCACCATGTGGACACGAACACTTTATGAATAGCACTGAACGTGTTTCCAATGAAAAATAACTCATCTGCTGCACAGTCATTTGAATAGTTAATATTGCTCAGATCAAGAACCTTGAGACAGATATAAGAAATTCATCAGCACTGCTACTCCCTTTAGGAATAGGAGGGTGGGGGAAATTACTGTACTGGGCAAGCTAGTCATTGGGAAGTCAGAAGCTTAGCCATCCTTAGTAGCTGAGAGGAGAAAATGATTTGGACCAGATATGTCTAAAATAAAGTTTATATGAAGCTAGAAGAAATAGTAAACTAAAGATGAAAGCACTAGAATCCAAATTATATCATCCAGCTGCAGCAATGGAATATAAACAAGCTGAGGCTTGACAGAAATGTAAAATGAGTCTTGGGTTTAAAAGTCTGGATGGAGAAACATAATTAAAGAACAACAAATGTAATAGCCAACAAGCATTATGAAAAAATACTAAATATTGTTAATAATTAGGAAAGTGCAAATAAAAACAACAATGAGATATCACCTCATATCCATTAAGATGACTACTACCAAAAAACACACACAAAATAAGTGTTGGCAAGGATATAGAGAAACTGGAAGCCTTGTGCACTGTTGATGTGGAAAACAATATGGAGGAACTTCAATAAATTAAAAATAGAATTACCATATGACCCAGCAATTCTACTTGTAGGTATAGATCCTAAGAATTGAAAGCAATGTCTCAAACATATATTTGCACACCATGTTCATAGAGCGTTATTCACAATAGCCAAAAGGTGGGAGCAACCCAAGTGTCCATCAACAGAAGAATGGATTAAACAAAATGGATAAACCAATGAATGGATAAACATACAATGAACTATTATTTAGTCTTTACAAAGAGGGAAATCCTGCCATATGCTACAAGTTGAACCTTGAGGATATTATTCTAAATCAGCGATTTTCAACCTTTTTCATCCCATGGCACACATAAACTAATTACTAAATTCTGCAGTACACAGAAAAATATATTTTTTGCTAATCTGACAAAAAACAGGTTTAATTTTGACTCATTCACATCAGACAACTAGTGTTGGGTTGGCTGTTGTCATTTTTTAAATTTGACAATGTATGGGAAAAGAGGTCAGTGCCCCTGACTAAATAGTCAGGTATTGCATACTTTAAAAATTCACTGCTTGAATTTTTGAAAATCACTGCTCTAAATGAATAAGCCATCATAGGAAGACAAATACTGCATATGAGATACCTAAAATAATCAAACTCATAGAAACAAAGTAGTATAATGGTTATGAGAGACTGGGGGGCTCAGGGGGAATGGGTTGTTCAATGTGTACAGAACTGCTGTCATGCACAATGACAAAGTTTTAAAAAGATCTGTTGCACAATAATGTGCATACAGTTAATCCATAATGTACACTTAAAATGATTAAGATGGAAAATTTTGTTAGGTGTATTTTACTAAAATTAAAAGTTATGTGTGTTTTTTTAAAACAAATGTGAAAAGGACTTGTAAGTTTTAGCTGACCGTCTACTTAATATTTATTAGTCAACTGTGTTATGCAGGATCAAAAAATAAATGCTACTTTACCTTAGGATGCGTGAAAAGGATACAAGATGGGATAGCTACCTCATTGGTGGGGTGGCTCTATTCTTGGGATCCTAAGTTCAATTCTGAGTACCATTCTTTTAAAAAGGACTCTAACATCCCAGAGTAATCAGTTTTCAAGGGCCCAGAAACCAAATCCAGACTGTGACCTAAGAAGGCACTAAAGAACTCAAGTTGTGAGTCCCCAAAATAGAAAACTCAGCGGCATGAACACCCACTTTCAGGTATATCAAAGAGCAGTCTCAACAGAAGGGACTGCATCATGTATAGACTGACAACCCCAGAACCCCAGAAGGCAGAACAAGACCAACGGGTAATTATAGAGGAGTGTGGATCATCTCATCCTACAAAAAAAAGTTAACAGCAGCCACAGGATGAATTCCTTACTTGAGGAGTAAGCAGAACCTTTATAGAAGATGACTAACGTTGAGTTCCTACTATGCAACTGCTATTATTAATCACATTTTGCAGATGATGAAACAGAAAAGAATCAAGTATCCTTGGTCACAGAGCCAATAAATAGTAGGTCTTGCCTGACTACAAAGCCATGCTCTTAACCACTAAGCTATTAGTAGCTACCAATGGAATACAGATTTCTATACTGGAAAAGGAGTTGGGCTTATGACTCTAATTTCAAGATTCTACAACTGAGTTAATCAGAGAATAAAAATGAATAAAGCATGAGGTAAGAAGAACAGTAGTAGTAGAGAATGATTGTTGTTATCATACACCCTCTAATTCATTATCTGCTACTTGTGGTCTTTTTTCTCTCTTTTTTTTCTAAAAAAATATGGAACGCTTCACGAATTTGCGTGTTATCCTTGCGCAGAGGCCATGCTAATCTTCTCTGTATCGTTCCAATTTTAGTATATGTGCTGCCGAAGCGAGCACTAGTTGTGGTCTTAAACAAGCTACCTACCTCTCAGAGCACCAGGATCCCTCATCAGCAACCCTGGACTAACAATGTCTACTTTTTTCAGTGACTTAGAAAGATAAAAGAGAATGTGAGTGAAAAGTACATATGAACCCCGGAGGCCTCTAGAGTTAGAGGTCAAGTCTGAAGCCTGCTTCTACTCCTTTATTGTAGCTGTGTGACCTTGAGCAATGTGGCAAGCTCTCTGAGCCTGTTTCCTCATCCGTAAAATGTGACTGACAACAATTCCTACGTCACGGAGTGGCCGAGAGGATCAGTGTGCCCCTAGCACACAGTAAGTACTCCGTGAGAGGCACTACTTTTATGGTCTTTTCCTCTTCAACTCCTACACAGGGTTGTCCCTGCACTGGTGGGAAAAGGAACAGAGCAAATGTGGAGAGAAACTGAGGCCCAGGCCCAGATCGGGGAGGTCACCTGTACAAAGTGCCCCGTCCTCAGCCCTCGCCTCAGCACCAGGTGGAGAGCGTCCTCATCCCTGCTTGTAGAGCGCTTCTCTGCAAAGGCCAGGAAGGTGTGGGTGGGGGGTATATAGAGCAGGGCTGGGATCCGGTAGGTGACCCCTCCCTTGTCTTCCTGCTGGAACAGAGGGTTGTTGAAGGAGCACGATGTCACTTCTTCCATGACCTCTGCAAGAATAGGAGGCAGCTCAATGTGTATCCATATCCAAATGCTGGCTTGTATACAAGTTCTGTTCTATCATTCCATTTCTGGAGATCACTGAGAGCCAGAGATGTTTATTTTTCTTAATATAAAAATAACATTATGGTCCCAACTGCACAAAGCAAGCAATACGCAGTCTTGTTTAACACATCCATCACCCCGACTCTGTGGGAATTCTATATAGCCTGTGCCATGTGGGTCTCTCCAGAGATTCTGCATATACTCTGCCAAGCATCCAGGGATATTACCAACCCAGATGGCTTCTAATACCAATTTCTTGGCTTGGAGTTTTTAGGCCATTTGGGTAACATATATGTAAACCCAAATCCCTATCAAGAAATGCCTGTTTAAGAATTCTTTGGGGCACCTTTTTCCCTCTCTTTGAAATTGGATAAAAGGCAATCTTCTTTGTCATCTCTGCATCAGTAGCGATTTTTTTCCTAGTCCATTCACCCAATCAGGTGTAGATTTTCAAGGGATGTGACTTCATGCAAGGATCTCAGTTTCAACCAAAGTCTAGACCAGTGGTTCTCAACCTTCTGGCCCTTTAAATACAGTTCCTCATGTTGTGACCCAACCATAAAATTATTTTCATTGCTACTTCATAACTGTAATGTTGCTACTGTTATGAATCGTAATGTAAATATCTGATATGCAGGATGGTCTCTCTCATCTATGTTTCTAACTCTCTTTCCCTCTTCCTTCCTCTCTGTAAAAATAAAAATCAATAAAATACATATATATTAAAAAAATAATAATACCTACCAAGATGATCAATACGAAGAACCACTGCAAAGTGCTTTATAAACTTTAAAGCACCATAAAGAAAAGTCTTTATTATAAATTTTGATGTTCTCACAATTTCACTTATGGCTTTGCTATCACTACAGCAAGTATCACCACTATCATTCGTTTTTCTTGTGATTTAGGCTGATCCTGTTGATGACAGTGTTAACATAGATGGTGGCTCTGGCATTGACACCCAAACTATTTCACACAAACTGTAGGCTGGGAACTACAGGCAGAGAAGAATCTGATGCAGTTCTACTTCAGAGATGTTCGTTTCAGCAGAGGACGCATATTATTAATTGCAGCTCCATAGGAACACCTTTCAATGAAACCCTCTTACTGGGAGAGAGGGTAAGTGTAGCATGGACTTTGAGGCGACACTTGGCTTTGATTCTTAGTAGCAAATTGCTTTCCTTTTGGGCCTATTTCCTCACTTGCAGTGGAGGTAAGACCACCTATTTCTCAGGCTGTAGGAACTATGTAATTCCACAGATGCCCAACTAATCCAATGCAGCCGTCAGCCTCCAGTGACGCCTAGGAGACCTCCCTATCTCATTCATTCCCTCTTAAAAAACGAGTA
Organism: Myotis lucifugus; assembly: GCF_000147115.1. Lineage (NCBI taxonomy): Eukaryota > Metazoa > Chordata > Mammalia > Chiroptera > Vespertilionidae > Myotis > Myotis lucifugus. The sequence goes on from NW_005871361.1 coordinate 144,433, forward strand.
GGTAAGGAGCACCCATCCTATGTCAGGCTTCTGCAGATCCTGTACCAGCGGTTCTCAACCTGTGGGTCGCGACCCCTTTGGCGGTCGAACGACCCTTTCACAGGGGTCGCCTAAGACCATCCTGCATATCAGATATTTACATTACGATTCATAACAGTAGCAACATGACAGGAAGTAGCAACGAAAATAATTTTATGGTTGGGTCACAACATGAGGAACTGTATTCAAGGGTCGCGCGCGGCCTTAGGAAGGTTGAGAACCACGGCGTGTAGTCCAAACTCTGCTCATGGCACCGATGGAAAAGCTGAGGCCGCTCAGTGATCAGCAGCAAAACCTGGGCCCGGGCCGGGTCTTCCTTCCCTGGCAAGTCCCGCTCGGGGCTCTCTGCGGCCGCAGATCCCTCTCTCCTGAGCAGGGTTTCCCCGCTCGGGTTCCTTTCCTCCCGAAAGCGCGCATTCTCGGGTTTCCGCGTGGCTTCCGCGGAAGGAAAACTAGAACCAGCCAGGAACAGCCCGGGCCAGTCTGAGATGCCAGCGACTGGGTGGCCGACTCACTCTCCTCCCAGGACTGGATTCCTAAGCCCAGATGGTGCTGCGAACTCGGCCCCACTTCCCGGGCCCCCCCACCCCCATCTCCAACCCCCCGCCCCCGCCACCCAGGCCCGCTCACCTGCGTCGGCCCTCGGTTCCCCTGCTCTCTCCAGGCTGCGGGGGCGCGGAGGCAGGCCCTCGGGTCTCGGGCACCAGAGCCTGGGAGGTGACTGAGGCTGGGGAGACGGAGGCAGGAGAAAGCGCGGCTGCGGACACGAAAACAAACGCCCAAAAGTGAACAGAGAGGGGGACGGAGACATCGAGCGGCCGGGAGGAGGACGGGCCCGGGAAACAGACACTGCGGGGGCGGGGAGTGGGGGGGCGCGAGGCCGCAGAGGCCACAGCCGTTGGGACCGCGGGTTAGCAGAGGCCCGGACTCAGCCCCGCCCCCTCGGACCGGGGCCGCCGAGGCCCCGCCCCCTCGCTGCCCGGCCTCGGACGTCCCTCCTCCCTTCAGTCCCCAGCCCAGTCCCAGCCAGGGCGGGAAGAACCTGACCCTTCCTCTTCGACCACCTACCCGCAGGGCCAAGTTCAGTGCTGCCACGTCTCCCAAAGGCTGCGCAGCTCCCGGGCTCCGCCCCACCCTTCCATTTCCTGCCCCCACCACTCTTCAGCTTTCCATCCCCGCTCTGTGGGTTGGTAGGTATCACCGCCTAAAACTTCCCTGGGCAGCCTGAGAGGCAAGCAAAGGTTCCGGACCTCAGAGCTCAGAGGGGACTCCACAAAAAGGGCCAGAGCGCCAGAGTACTGGGCCACCCCTACTCAAAAAATAAAATTATATGTTATATGTGTGTGTAAATTATATATATAGTATTAGATTATAATTCACTGAATAAAATAAAACTGAGTCCATTATATGAGTAATTGAAGCCCAGCCAGTGTGTCTTGGTGGTTTGGTGTCGACCCATGAACCAGGAGGTAAGGGTTCCATTCCCGTCAGGGCACATGCCTGGGTTGCAGGCTCAATCCCCACCCAATGCGGGGTGTGCAGGAGGCAGCCCATTGATGATTCTCTCTCATCATTGATGTTTCTCTCTCCCCCTCTCTGAAGTCAATAAAAAGATATATTTAAAAAACACCTTATTATGTCTGAAATATTTCATTTTTAAAGAAGAGCCTATACAAAATGCTAGGGTTCTTCACCAGACTTCCCCAAACTCACAACCAACTCTGTGGACCACCAAGCCAATTTTAGAAAAATACCTAAAACGAATGCCATATTTCTCTCAATTCTTCTTTAGCTGATGGTTCAGTCTTATGCTTGAGGCAATGAGGTTTAGTAGAAATCTCTAGATTTGGAAGCGAAGAGATCTTGGCTCCAATTCTGACTTCCCACTTCCTAGCTGAGTGACATCGGCAAGTTATTAAATTTCTGTGCCCCAGGTTCTTCATCTGTAAAATGGACACACATGACCTATTCACGATCTACTTCATGATGCAAATCAGACAGGTTTCACTTCCTGTATAAGGACCCCTCAGTCCCCCATGCTAAAATAGTTACTCCTATTCAAGCCTCCGCAGCACTTTGTATGGATGGCCTCTAATGAATTTTGAGTATGCCCCACCATCACTCACTCTGATTAATCTGTCAAAAATGGGGACCAAATCCATTCTAATGGTCTCATACAGCATTTAGTTAAGGATACTGTCAACTGAACTCCAAGAAACAGGATGAAATCAATCTGCAGACTTGACCTCTATTATACCCAAGGATCTTGACCAAACCAGCTGGAAATACAAACAACAACTTGGCCTAGGTATTAATTCTGGTACACATGATACATCGGCTATTCCAGATTACCTTGGCCCACAAGGAAGTTGAGAACAATTCTATCATCCATAACCATACTGGCTAGTGAGTTGAGGGTCACCTGAATGTATTCCAGGGCTAAAGTGGTATCACTGATGGCTTCAGCTAAAGTCAGGGACAAATTCCATAGCAACGTTTCTAGTAGAATGAGCCTTAAGACAGGGATAACCTCCTGCAGAGTGTGCATAAATGAGTCAGTACCCCTCCAGGAAGCTCCCTCTTTACCCAAGGATACCCTTGTTTTGGAGCAATCTCCACAGTTATCTGATGACTACTTGGTCTATTCGTGATGCTTCCCTAAACACCTGAAAGTTGCTTAAGACCCTCCCTATGGTGCAAGGCACCATGTTTTCAGGAAGAAAGGCAAGTTTGTGCCTGGCTTCCACACAGGGATATCCTGGGGGCATATATGATGCCCTGTTTACAATTGTTGGGGCCTCCCAAATGGCACCTACATCTCTCAGGGAATACAGGTTGACGGTCCCTAATGTGGCCTTATGGCCACCTGGTAGGCCTCAGAGCTCTCAGTTCACTTAGAATAATTGAAACCAGTCCTTATTTTGGAAAGACTGCCTAATGGCAATTAGTTCAATCTGTCCGACATGCCTACACAACCAGCCAAGGTGGCATTTGTCCTCCCCATAGGATGACTAATAGCTACAAGGGAGGTGGGAGGTTCTGGAAGTTGTGACATATTTTGCATGGAAGTATAGGAGCTGAAAGTACTGATTTTTTCAATAGACTTCTCAGTAGATTAAAGGAAATGGCTATCAAATTGCGATCAGAGTCACCTAGTGGGGATGGCAAACCCAACAATCAGTCAAGTTTAGGGAGCTTACAACAGTTTGGGGGAGTTTTACTATGCCATTCTCCTCTGAGAGGAAGGCTCCAAGCAAGAATGACTCTTTTTTCAAATGTTATATCTACGACCATGTCAAACCAACAAAAGAATCCAGGTGGCTAAATCAGAATTAAATGTGAATACTTAAGGCCTTCCTTTGGCTAAGGTGCCACCTGAAGGGTGTGGCAACCAGGTTGGCCCGGAGATGCTGTTAGGGCAAAGAAAACATACCCAGCACCAGTCAGGGCATCAGAATACTGAATTTTCAAAATAAATCTATACAACACTCCCCAACCCCTCATTCTGATCATTACTCAGTAAGCAACTATAATTAATTTTATGTCTTAACTTGACTGGAACACGAGACCCCCAAATATTTGGTTAAGCATTATTCTGGATATGTCTGAGAATATTTCCGGATGAGATTACCATTTGAATCAGTGCTCTCAGTAAAGCAGACTGCCCTCTGAGATGTTGGTGGGCTTTCATCCAATCTGTTGGAGGCCAGAATAGAACAAAAGTCAGGGTAAGGTAGAATTCACTCTGCCTGTTTGCAAGCTAGGACATCAGTCTTCTGCTTCTGGACTAGAACTTACTCCTGGTTTGCAGGCCTTCTGACTCAGACTGGAATGATATCATTGGGTCTCCTGGTTCTCCAGCTTACAGAAGCAGATCATGGGACTTCTCCAACTCCATAATCATGAGCCCATTCCTTATAATACAGCTCTTTATATATGCACACACATATCCTATTTGTTCTGTTTCTTCAGAGAACTCTAATATAGCCGTCAAGAGGAAGTGATTGCTTTCAGTGGACAGCCATATTTAGTGACCAAACTGCCTTACTAAATATTGACCAGGATGGGGTTAGAGAGGTAGGGTCAGAAATCTTCTGAGTACATTTTTTAAATAGGCTGTTCCAACAGTCAACAATACTAAATTCCTCTGGATGGAAGAGTTAAAGGTCCATCAAATACCTGGACTGTCAGCCTACCATTAAGTGGCTTTTGTAATAACAGTTGCACCACTGTTTGACTGCATGTGGTCAAGATAACCAAAAACATGAGACAGATTAGTTTGAAGACCAAAATAGTGTGGTTGGAGTTGACTGAACTAGAAAAGCAACACTAACCTGAAAAACATGTCAACAGTGGTGAGGTACTACTGATAACCCCCAGAGGGAGCCAAAGGTCTGATATAGTAAAATAGCCAAGAGTGGGTGACGGCCATGCCCTGTGCTATGTGGTCTCACTCAAGGCTAGACAAACAGGACTTTTGAAAGGAGTCACAGTTTGGCATGCAGCAGTAGCCTCTGCATCAGAAACATAAGTGTTTTACTTTGTGCCTAGGCTACTATGGTGGGTGTAATACCATGTCTGGTATGATGGATCCAGGCAACAATGGTGGCAATCTGAGTAGTACGGGCTCCAGCAGCAGCAGCTTGATCCCAGTTGGTCTCATCAAATGACGGCCCCCCACTGAGGGCATCTACATGACAGACAGTTGAATTAACAGCAATAATTCATTTCTAGTTTGTGGCCCCGAAGAAGAGTGTCTTTGTTTTGACACTCTGTAGTCTTCCAAGTGGAATACTGGGGTCTTGTGACAGATTGCCCCTCCCAGCAGTTTCTCATTCTTCAGTGGGTCACCTTCAATAGCATTATAAACCAAATCCAGGCAGAGTATGATTCAATACTCATCAATGGTTTCTACAAGAGTCTGTCAAAGGGAACTCTCCCCAAAGGGTCAAGCTCCCTTACAGCAGCCAAGACCCATTGCAAAAAAATTCTGAGATAGTTACTCATCTCTAAATGGATCTAATGTTGACATGATAGAATATAGGATGGGGTTGGCTATGAGACAAACCAATAGTTGCCATTCTTCCAAGCATCATGCATTGTCTCTGTAATTTTCTCATTTCCTTCAATAAAAAGTAAAAGTTTAAAAAAAAAAGTGAAGATAACATGTTTATATATGTAAAGAAAAAGGTATACCCAAGTATGCAAGATTCCAAGAAATCATCTTGGAGAGGGTTATTCCCTCTCTACAAACACAAGTCTTGGGACCGCCCCGTGTCTAACAGTAACTCTAACTCATTCATTGTGAAAAAACAATTATCCAATTACACTCTTTCAAAAGCTGACAGAACAGCTTACAGAATAGAACTATCATCTAAAAAGGGTTGTGGGAGTAGAGGGCCCTAGAAGCTCAGAGAATTACATGACTTACCCAGCCGGACAGGAATAAAACTCCCACCTGTTGCTGTTCCACACCCCTCGGTGTGACACTAGATAGGGGGCAACATTCCCAAGTCAAAGAGCAAAACGTGATAAGCATGATGTTTTATAAAGTGAATATGGTTTTAGGAACTAGGTTCAGCGAGAACTTACTTTTGTAAGGACAGAGGGACAATATCCTTATAGCTCACAGGATCTAGGCAAGTGCTGAGTCCTTCTCTACCACAGGAAAACACTGGCAAAGAAGATGTTCACAATTTTGGAGCCAGACTACCCAGGTTTAAATCCCAGTTCTATCACTAACTTTTTGTGTCTCATTTCCCTCAGGCTATAAAATGGGGATGATAATAATAATAATAATAATAACAACTACTTCTTAGGATCATTGTGAGCATTACTGAGTTAATACCTGTACACCACCTGACACAAAGTAAGTACTGAATGTCATTGTTATCACTGGAAAGTTACCAGTTCCTCACTACAGGTTCTTAGGGGTCTCTGACCAATAAAACAGCCTAGCATGAAAGAAACCTACGGTAGAGTAAGACTGTTAACACTTGCTGCTCTGTTCTTCCATCCATCAAAACTAACCATCAAAAACTCCATTTTTTCAAATCTTTTTATTGAAAAAAATTTTAGAAAATGGCAGTTAATAAAGGACACAAATAAATCAGCAAATCAACAGGGATATACTAGTGAAAAGCATAGACAATATAAAACTAAAAATGTCATTGGCTTCTTTAATCGGTTAAGAGCACACAAAATGTAACAGGCAGAGGGTCTATTTTAAACAAATTAAAAAGCTGGGTTTTTTTCCCCAATTCACCTCGTCAGATATATACACACCACAAAAAAATGGTGTGTGAAGATGTATACAAGTAATTGTATCCTGAGTTAAGGATACAATTAAAACAGCTATTGAAACAGGAATTAACACAATAAAATAAGCAACAGATTGACAATTTTAAAAACTGAGTCTTAATACTCTGCATGGCACAAAGCTATTATTCTGCTAGATATGAAGGAGAAAGTCTGTTCAGTTTTTAGCAAAAATGCTTCTCCAGAAAAGCAAATGAAAACAGTGTAATCAGCAGACCAAGGAAGCTACAGCTAGATATCAGAGCTATAATTTCTCATATCTCAGATAGAAAATCCTATTTATCCAGAATGGACTAAATTTCAGGACAAAACAGTAACATTTAACATTTTTTACGTTGCTTCTTTCCTTTTCACCCCATAATTTTGCATGATCTTGCAAAAAGATGGCTGCTTTTAGAATTGGTTATTTTATTTTTCTTTCTGTGGCAAGACTGTCATGAAGTCTTGATATTTCAGGCTCATATGCATCCATGACCAGTGTCCCGCTGTGGTCAAAAAACTTAGCAATGGACCTGGTGAACTCAGCTTCCCGCTGCTGCTTTGTTCTTCCGCTGATGAAGGTCAGCTTCAGAGTGTATTTGTCATCAAACCTAAGCAAAAACAATAAGTCAAAAACCATAAAAAACCAAAGGAAGAGATTCACCCAGTAAAAGCAGAGCACCAAGTATTTTCGAAGAATAGAGGTGAGAAGCCTACACAAAGATTTCTCTCAAAAAACTGCCTTCAAGATACAAATGTTGTTTCATAGGTGTTGCTTTGTGTTCCTGATTTAATTACTGTGTACCTCCTTTATCTTGTCATAAACTGTTAAGCCATATGGAACATCTTCTCTCACCTCTGGACTTTATTACTTGTTGCCGGAGTCCATTCATTGTCTTCACTAGCTGAGTTTAGACAGAGACCCCCAAAAGCTAGTAACCTTTGAAGTCCTAGCAAAGGTCAGAACTGTGCACCACCCAGTTAATCTAGGAACCACCCAGTGAATTTAGGTAATAGTTGAAGCATCCCCACCTTAGTTCCCTTAATTCCTTAGATACTTATGTAGATCCTTGTTGATTATTGTTGATCAGATACTCTGCCTATTCCTGGAAATCTATCTATTGATGAGCTAATCAGATACTTTGTCTATTCCTGGAAATTGTCTGCTAATCCGTGTGTCATTGAAACCTCCTTACCCTAAGGGCTACTCCAGATCAATAAAAGATTGGAGCGGCCTGAGCATCGGTGGAAGCCCTTCGGGACTTGCCCGCCTGGTCCCCCAATATTGCAAAATTATCTTGTGTCTTTTTCTCTCATTTGTTGTGCGGCTCCACTTTCAGATACCGAACCCTACTCCACGCAGAACGTGGAGGGAGTGTTACTCGACACTTGTTTTGCTAGAAGCGTCTTCCTAGTAGCCACTTCTCTCCAATCTCAACTGACTGGTTCCCATCCTATATAGTAAAAGGCTAATATGCAAATCGACTGAACAGCAGAACGACCAGTCGCTATGACACGCACTGACCACCAGGGGGCAGATGCTCAATGCAGGAGCTGCCCCCTGGTGATCAGTGCGCTCCCACGGGGGGGAGCACCACTCAGCTAGAAGCTGGGCTCGCAGCTGGCAAGCACAGTGGCAGTGGTGGGAGCCTCTTCCACTTCCCAGGCGGCGCTAAGAACCCCTCAGGAGATGTCCGCCTACTACATGCTAGAAACTGTACTATGTTTTTAGGATTATGACTAAGAGCATGAATTCTACCCTGGCTGATGTGGCTCAGTTGGTTGGACATTACTCTGTGCACTGAAAGGTTGCCAGTTTGATTCCCGATCAGGGCACATGCCTGGGTTGTGATTCGATCCCTGGTAGGGGGTGTGCAGGAAGTAGTCAATCGATGTTCTGCTCTCACATTGATGTTTCTCCCCCCACCCCTCCTTCATCTCTAAAAAAATAATCAATTGAAAAAATCTTAAAAAAAAGAGCATGAATTCTTGGCTCAGGTGTGTGCTGGAATATCTGGTGGAATTCACTTTTGAGCTGTATGACCCTGAAAGAATTAACTGAACTCTTTGGGCCTGTGTTGTTATTTAAAAAAGGAGTTGTTCTAAGGTTTATATGAGATAATGCACTGAGCACAATAACCACTACATGCGCAATAGAAATTTGCTATTATTATAACTAGTAACTCATCTTCTGAACAACGCTACAAGTCATTTTTGACCCTCCTAAAGCTCAAATAGTTTACATGACATACCAGAAGTCACACAGCTGGAAATAGATGAGCTGGAATTTGAACCCTATTCTAGATACCTAGAAAGATCTCAGTTGTCAGCTGGACAAAGTTATACCTACTGCTGGTCAGAAACAGACTGAATTGTCCTTCTCTGAGTTGCCTGGTACATGGCTTCAGAGATTCCTGCTTGCAAAGAAGAAATGGAAGCTAATGGGATTCTTCAAAGATAACTGACTTTACACCTTTGGCCTTTATAAGTCTGCACCCTAATTAACTCAGTTAATTAGCCACAGGAAAAAGAGAATAATTCTTCATTCTCCACCGAAGTACTTTCTCCCGGAGTTAATCCTCAGAGCATATCTGTGATAATGCAAGATCAGAACTGCAATGCTAAGAAAAACTTTATAGATCATTCATAATCCTTTCTTCATTTTACATGACTAGTATGATCTGCATAGAGTAGGCATACAATAGTCTGTTGCTGAAAATGACTCAATACCCGGGGAAAAGCCAACACCAGGATTTAAGAATCTGTGAGGATAGTCATACCTTTTGAGACTGGAGGACAGTTGCCAAATATCATCAGGATCCATCCCTGTAGGATCTTTCCTGTGGGCCACGAGAAAGATGCTCTTCTCCTTATATGAGGTATAAATGGTCAGGATCCCCATCATCACAAAATAGGTTCGAATAAGGTTAAGGGGAAAACACACAAACATACTCACAAAAGAGAACTAACACATATTGACAAGCAAGGGCTACAAAAACCACTAAAGATTTCTGTCTTGCTGTAAAAACACTGAGTATTTAGCCATTTCATTTTCATCCTTATGTCTATATACCAAGAGAAGCAAGGCTTTCAGGTTAGAATACTTCAAAGGGGAAGAAAGAAAACCAGCTCTTATCTTTTCTGTTCAAAGGGGAAATTCAAAAGGGAAGGGCATAAACCAGCTCTCATTTTTTCTGTTCAATGATAACATGTATAAGATCCTGTTACCTAGTTTGTCAAGACTTGGGCTTATTTCTCTATAAAATACAAACCTAATAATCACAGTGAACTTAACCAAACTCAACCAATTTCATGAGTGATTAAAAGAGAAGATAAGTGACTTCAGATTAACTTACTATAAGAACAATTACTTCATACACATGGAACTTATTATATTCAGTTTTTGACAGTATTAACTACTATTTTGAGAACCTATTATGTGCCAGAAATTGGCATAAGAGCTTTGTATACACTGTATAATTTAAATTTTATGACAGTGAGAGGCAGGAAAGTATAGTGAAAAATTTCATAATGAGATGATTTGTAGATGCCACGTCTGGGGACTATGATTTGGGATCAATTTGGATAATAGCATTTTTGACCAGAACCTGATTTATTAAATGGCTTGCAAAATATCTTTGAAGAGAAATTCTCAAAGTGAAGACTTTAGAAATATTTCAGATTGTGGTAACACTGTTAAGAAAAGTAAGCTGCCTACCAAAATGATAATTCTGTTCTCATATTTATAAATGAGCAACATTCAAACAGTTCCAAAAAAGAGTTATTATTAGCTTAGCACAAAATCACAAAACCACCTGGATTTCGAACCCAGGTTTCTCTAGTTCCACAATAGGTTCTTATTTCCACTGTTACACAAGCCACACCTATATACCTCATGCTCAGTAACTCCCAGTCCAGCCTCCCCGCTTCAAGGAAACCTGACACAGATCTAACCTTCATCTTAATATTCTGGTATGAGTGGCTTGAAGCAACCTGGTCTAATGGGAGAAGTTCTAGACTAGAAATAAGAAGAGCTAGGTCATCATTATTGTGTTTTGCTATCAGGTGCTCACACCTGGATTATGACCTCTATTAATAACTAAATAGAATTAAAGATAAAATAAACATATTAAATCTAAAATGTCAGTGATAATTACTAGATAAATTTACAGATTTCCATAGCTGATAATATTAAATTCTAACATTGGTAGACTCCCAGATCAAAGTTTGTTTTTTGTAGGAAACAGGGAGGTAAACAGTAAAGATTTTAAAATAGTCACTAGAAAACAAACCTGAGTATAAATAAAGGATATGATATGACGCACAACGCCAAAACAGGCTTGGACTCTGGAAAAGGGTGCATATAATCCCAAATCAAAGCCACTATGGCAAAGAAACAGGAGATGGTACAGATGGTGAGGCGACCGTCAATTAGACCAAAATTCTCCACATACTTGTACTTTTCCAGAAGTACCTAGTGAGAAGAACAAGGAATCAGGCTAACAGGAATGCTTCCTTCCTAGAACCTACTTTTACTCTTAATTTCCATGATAAAAGCTATATTGGAATCATATAAATTACCAAGTAGTTGTTTCTAATCAGAATTTTATCATTCCAAGCAAAAGGACTGAAGCTGTTTATAACAGATCCCAGAGAAAAAGTTCATCAACTTCTCATACATTTTTTTAAAATCCTCAACTTATTCCCTTGGATGAAACTAAAATAATTAGAGAGATGACCAATCATGGATCAATGTGTTATATTCCCTCAACCTTCTTGGCTCTTAGCTAATTAACCTAAAAACAACAGATTAACAGCTTTCTGAAGTTGAAATGTTAGAGAACGTTAGGTAGCTAACATTTATATTTTTACACACGCTCCCCCACATACACTATAAGGCTCAATTCCTAACACTGGAAAACTAAGGTCATTCCAAGTGATAGAAGAAAAAGATCCTGCAGATGAACCATCAGCTGTACACACACTAATAGACCCCCACCTCAAGAAAGTACCTTTTTGGCAGAATCATCCAAAGAATTTTTCACAGCTGATCCATCCCATTTGTCAATTTTTACAGGCTTATCATCAATCTTCCACTGTAAAATAAAGAGTTGTTCATCAAGAAATATGGCATCTTACTGAAAGTAAAATGAACTACTTCCTTAAGGACATTCTTAAGTATAGTACCATTTACTCTTTCTCTTCTGATGTTGGACATCTAAAAGACAGAACACTTAGAAATGAAGGTGAAGGAGTCTAGTATCACTAGAATCAGGTGGTGCTCAGGATGTTGCCAGTCTCCATGCTGAGAAGTCAAAAATCTATAAGCCCAAAACCACAACACTTACATGGGCTAGAGACTACAGTGTGAACTCACATATCCCATTCCTGTTCTGCCCAAATGTGAATATTGAAAAAAACTCCACTTGGTTATCCTTTCATTTGTGACCACAAAATTCGGGGAATATATATCTATGAACTTTCAGACACTAATAAAATGAGGAAGGTCTCCTTTAATATACTAGTATCTTCATCGGCAAACAACTTTTATGTTTTACCTGCATGTTTTAACTATAGGAAAACAGCAAATCCAGTGTAATCTGTTGGAAAGAACATTTTGAATTAAAAACCAAGTTATATCACCAGTGAGTTGTGACGTTTGGACAAACCCTGCTTCAATTTCCTTCATCTGCAGAGGCTGAAAAAGGTTACCAAATACTGTGCTACTCAGAGGCAAGTGGTTCTCTCACACATTGTTGGCAGAAATTCAAAATGGTACAACACCTATAGAAGACAACTTAGCACCTTGGATTCAAGTTCCCACTTCTGCACATTTTTCCATATCCACATCGACATGAAATAATATACAAAGCTATAAACGTAGCAGTATTTATAGCAGTAATATCATTATATAGTTATCACATATAAAATAGAAATATATATTAGACCATTTAAGCGGAGATGGCAAGTAGGCAGTTGGATATATAAGTCTAGGGATCAGAGGAGAGGTCCAGGTTGGAAATAGAAATGTAGGAGTCATCAACTTACAGATTATATTTAAGCCATGACACTGGGTATCTCTTTGGAATGAGTGTAGATAGAGAAGAGGGCCAGAGACTTGCCAATATTTACAGGCCAGGAAGAAGACTAAATAAATAAATAAATAAATAACAGAGAGACCAGTGAAGGAGGAAGAAAAGCAAGAGCAAGAAGTGTTCTTGAAGCCACATAAAGAAAATATTTCAAGAAGAAAGTGATCAATGAGTCAAATATTACTGAAAGGTTGAGTGAGTAATATGAAAAACTACTACTGAGATTTCACAAGAGGGAGGCCACAGCAGAGAAATGGTGCAGACAATAGCCAAAAAAGGGACCTGGGCAAATGGAAGTTACTAACTTCTTTGATATCACTGAGCTACAAAATGGTGAATACGAAGTTAATAATAATATCAATCATTTGAAGCTTCATACGTTACTCAGTAAGCACTATAGAAATTTTAAGTTTAAATTAAAATTTAAAATTCACATACTGTAAAACTTGCCATTTTAAAATGTACAATTCAGTTGTTTTTTAAATTTAAATTATTCTCACAAGGTTGTGCGACTATCACCACTACCTAATTTCAGATTCCATTCATCACCCAAAAAAGAAACCTCATACCCATAAGCCAGTGGTTCTCAACCTTCCTAATGCCGCGACCCTTAAATACAGTTCCTCATGTTGTGGTGATCCCCAATTTCATTGTTACAAATTGAACATAATTAAAACATAGTGATTAATCACAAAAACAATATGTAATTATATATGTGTTTTCCGATGGTCTTAGGCGACCCCTGTGAAAGGGTCGTTCGACCCCCAAAGGGGTCGCGACCCACAGGTTGAGAACCGCTGCCATAAGCAGTCACTCCCCTCCCAACCTCCCTTCAGCCCTGGCAACCACTAATATATACTAAATGGAATCATACAATATGCAGCCTTTTGAGACTGATTTCTCTCACTCAACATAATGTATTGAAAGTTCATCCAGGTTGTAATAACTATCAGTACTTTATTCCTTTATATAGCCAAATATTCTATTGCATGGATATACAATATTTTGTTTATACATACATCTATCAACAAATACTTGGGGAATACTTGGGTTGTAGCTACCTTTTGGCTATTGTGACGAATGCTATTATAATTTGCATACATGTTTTCATGCAAGACTTATATTTTCAATTCTTTTGGGTTTATACCTAGAAGTGGAATATGCAGAGTCATATGTTAACTCTATGTTTAAGTTTCTGAGGAACTGATATGCTGTTTTCCAAAGTAGCTGCATCACTTTACATTCCCACCAGCAATGTAAAAGGGTTCCAATTTCTCCACATCCTCCTCACCAACAATATTTTTTTTATTTTTTATTATAGTCAGACCAGTGGGTGTGAAGTGGTATCTCATTGTGGTTTTGATTTGAATTTCTCTAATGACTAATATGTTGAGCTTCTTTTCATGTGCTTATTGGCCATCTATATATCTTCTGTGGCGCTATCACGTATTCTTTTATTCTTTTTAAAATTGGGATTTTTATTGAGTTATGTAAGATTATATAGTCTAGACCAGTGTTCTCAACCTTCTGGTCCTTTAAATACAGTTCCTCATGTTGTGACCCAACCATAAAATTATTTTTGTTGCTACTTCATAACTGTAATGTTGCTACTGTTATGAATCGTAATGTAAATATCTGACATGCAGGATGGTCTTAGGCGACCCCTGTGAAAGGATCGTTCTAGATTGACACTAACTCACTGTGTGGTCTCGGGCAAGTTGCTTCTTTTCCCCTTTCCAACTGTATCCATGTCTACAAAATGAGGAGGTTGGAACAGATGAGCTTCAAGATCTCTTCATTAAAGCATTTTAGAGAAAACACTACTGATTAAGCAGAAGAGTTAATAAACAAATAAAAACAAAAACTTAAGATGTCAGAACCAAAAGAGATTTAAAAAGTCATCTAGGACAGTAGTTCTCAACTCAGAAGTAATTGTTAAAATGTAGAGGAAATAAATAGCTATGTGTGAAAACACGCAGATGTCCAGGCCCCACATCTAGAGAATCTGACTCAGGTCTGGAATGAGGTCCTGAAATCTGTATTTTTAACCAGGATTCCAAGGGGGTCTGATGTAGACATATCATGTTATGAAAAATATTTTAAGAAAGCTAATATACCCAGAATAACTGCTAGTTAGCAGTAGCTACATGTATTTTGTTGAGTACTTATTATGTGCCAGACACCACCTTTTAAGGTAAATGCTATAATTATCCCCACGTTGAAGATGAAGAAACGGATATAAACAGATTTTCTAACTTGCCAAAGAACATACCTGGTAAGTGGCAGGCAGGATTCAAAGACAGATGGCCTGGCTCCAGAGCCTGTGTTCTCAATTACTAAGATACAAAAGCTGGACTTTAAGATTAAGCTTGATAGTCCAACCAGGAGACAGAAATCCACCTATGAGGTTAAAAGGGTCTGGATATAGCTTCTAGAAAGCATGGTTTAATACCACAGTTTAACAGCCAAAACAAATCCCGTCAGGAGACAGAAAGGATTTAGTTTCTGGAAAAAATGATTTAATGTAACATTAATTTTAATAGCCAAAACAAATTAAGCAAGCAATTTTTCTTTATAGCTTGCTAGGTAGAACAAAATGCTTTGGTGTATTTTGGTCAAAATAACTTATTGCAATGATCTAAGTTACTCTGTGATGGAGTTTAGAAGATTATATTTGCATGCTTATTTTTAAGACCAGGAAACTAGAAGTGTTTTGTTCTTAAAGTCATGTTCCCTGGAACAGAAATTCACATCTGCTGAGGGAAAGCTACAAGTACATTTGCATCGCTTTATTACATTTGTTTATGGCAAGTGAAATTACAGCTGGAGGATATAAAATAAAAACCCTCCAAAAAAATCAAGACAAATCAAATTAAAAATACTGTAACTCTCATGCCCACAGAGCAAAAGTTTCTCTATTCATTCAGATCTTGTTCCATTGAGAATATTTTTTCCTATGTTCTCTTCCACAGTACCCTCAGTTTTCAGACAACTGGAGGCACCATCTTCTAAGACTGTTTCTGAAGCCTGAAGTGGCAGATCGGAAGTTTTTTTCTCTGCCTAATTCAATACTGCAAGTACTTATTCCAGAACCCCTCATGGGAAAATGGACAAATACAAATTGGTATAACAATACAAGACAGTATGTCACATTAAGTGACAGCTTAATACCCATGTGCCATAAATGCTAGAGAATTCAGAAGGGGAACAATTCAATGTAAGGCAGCAATGAAGTTTTCCAAAGGAAGTACCTAAATAACTCCTGACTTAATTTTTTTCATTCCCATGTGCCATGAATGCTAGAGAATTCAGAAGGGGAATAACTCAATGTAGGGCAGAAAAGAAGTTTCCCAAAAGTGCCTAAACAGCTCCTGACTTATTTCTATATCACTTCTTGGTTAATTCTGCCAAGTGTTCCTTTGTCTATTTTCGTCTATTTCTGTTATTCAAGTTGGGAGTTCTCATCACCTTGTCATTCTATTTTTATAGCCCTTTACAAAGAACGTTTACCAATATTATACAATTTAATATTTACAACAAGCCTATAATAATATGTATATACTAGAGGCCTGGTGCAAGAAATTCATGCATGGGTGCGGTCCCTAGGCCTGGCCGGTGATCGAAGCAAGAGTGTCTGGTGTGGAAGGGCAGGTCCCAGCTGACCTCTGGGCCCTGGGCAGCACCCCCCACCCCGCCCGAGTCCCCATGAGGAGATGCAGACTGGGTGTAGTGTGGGTCTCTGGGCTGCCCAGCGGTGCCACACGGAAGCCAGGTGGGCAGCATGCTTTCTCCTGACCTTCTTCCCAGACTGGCTCCTGTGCAAATCCACAGGAGCCTGACCAGCCCCTGCAGTCCTGGTGGCTGCTGCCCAGCTCAAGCAGAAGAGGCCAGAGGCCACTCTGGTACGAGGCGGGACGGGATCCTCACAGGCGCCTGGCACCTGAGCGTGGGGCTTCCCTGGCGTCCTGGGGGAGGGTAGCAATGGGAGTGAGAGCGAGCTCAATGGAAACCCCCGCATTCTCACTGCACCTCTGTCCCCATCACCCCCACCCCCAGGTAGCCTGGGAGAGGTCACAGAGTGTCACCGACGCCTGCTGTGTTCCGTGCTGCTTCCTGGTGGTCAGTGCACATCACAGCAAGTGGTGGAACTCCCAGTCTCCTGGTCCAACTCCCGGTCAAACGATCGCCCAAGGGGACAATTTGCATATTAGGCTTTTATTATATAGGAGGATGAGCATCCACAATATTTACATAAGAAAATTTAAATTCAGGAATACCAAGTAACTTATCCAAAGCCATGCAGCTTTTAACATGCTACACTAGAACTTAAACTTGTCTTTCTTTTTACACTAATCCCTATAAACTACTATGGTATAAGGCAGTGGTTCTCAACCTGTGGGTCGAGACCCCTTTGCTGGTCGAACGACCCTTTCACGGGGGTCACCTAAGACCATCGGAAAACACATATATAATTACATATTGTTTTTGTGATTAATCACTATGCTTTAATTATGTTCAATTTGTAACAATGAAATTGGGGGTCACCACAACATGAGGAACTGTATTAAAGGGTCGCGGCATTAGGAAGGTTGAGAACCATTGGTATAAGGCCTTACCAGAAGGCTTTTAATTTTTACCTCTCCAAACGATCTGAATAATTTTCCTAAACCCACTTTAATCTCAAAAACCTTCAACAGCTTCCTGCTACTTCAAGCAATCCATTCCCTCTTTTATTTATTTATTTATTTATTTATTTATTTATTTATCTTTGATTTCAGAGAGGAAGGGAGAGGGAAAAAGACTGAAACATCAATGATAAGAGAGTCATTGACTGGCTGCCTCCTGCACGCCCCCTACTGGAGATGGAGCTCACAACCCGGGCATGTGCCCTTGGCCGGAATCGAACCCAGGACCCTTCACTCTGCAGGCTGATACTCTATCCACTGAGCCAAACCAATTAGGGCCCATGCCCTCTTCAATCCCATCACTACAGGTTTCTTACAGAACAGTCCAATCAACTCACTACCTAAGAAACATCCGGCACCATCTGTGTACCTTTGCTCAAGGACATTAACTGGTACATGTCTTCCCTCGCTCTCCCCCCAAAAAAGTCCCCGTTCCACTTCAGACAAGAGGTCATCCCCTGGGGCCTTACTCCCTTATCAATCAGAACTCAGGGATCATTTTCTCTCTCTCATTTGAACGTCTGTAAAAAGTACACAACTAAATACACCAAAAACGACTATGTTTAATATTCTGGGTATCCCATGTCCTATACTCAGCAATACTGAGTACTTTCTGACAATAGGATTCTTGATTTATTCCTAGGCCATCACACATGTGTATCAGACACTACAGGTTATGGAGATCATTAATGCATATCATCTCATTTGATTCTCCCCCAAACCCTAACACTTCAGATGAAGAAAGGGAGGCGTCGTGAGGTTAACAACGCATTCATACAGTCTGAAGGTAGCTACTTCAAAGCCCACATGTTATGATTCCCAAATCCAGGTTCTTTGAATAACACCAGGATGCCATCCACTTTTCAGTCATCACTACCTTAGCAGAATGCCCAGCGTAATGTTGGCTGGTGGTAATCCAAACAGAGGGAAAGGCAAACGCAGTCAATAGGGTGAGCACAGGCTGTGAGGTGCTCACCTGGCAGGAAGGCAGGATTTGTGCATGAAAATGACCATCAAGTCCCAACATTTTCGCATGTTTGGGGGCAATGTGCTCTGAACCCAGCCCCCAGAACACATTCTGTCCCTTAAGAAGGGCTCAGAGTGTGAGAATTACGTCATTCAAAACCGATGACACCAAAAGAGAAGCAAAAAGACCAGGACCCCTCCACTGGATACCTACTCATTTCTCCAGCACCTACCATGTGTCAGGCACAGGGAAGTCCCAAAGCTGTTTTCAATTAAAGTAAAAAATACTGACTACCGACTCTATCAAAAGACCGACACCTAACATTTCCCATCAAACTGGTCCAGGGTCCTACAATGAGCACTGAAAGGAACCTGAAGGCGAAACCCTCCTTCCAGATGAGCAAATACACAGGAAGAATAAGCATAATTCAAGGTCACACAGTAATTAATTGGAGGCAGAACCAGGACTGGGACGCAGATCTCTATGCAACTGTTTCGTCCAAGATGCTATTTTCTGCAAAGGACAAGAAGGCACAACCCAAGAACGGAGTTTTCCTTTTCTTTTCTTTTCAACCCTTCTTGTTGCCAGGACCGTAGTTTTTAAAAACGTGGCTGGGCGAGGGGGAAAGAGGCAAAGCAGGAACAAGCAGCGAACTCGCGAATTCGATCACCTAGACTAGAGCACTTCGATCACCCTAGACTCTAGGTCCTAGAGCGCTTGGAGGCAGAAAGGGAGGGAAATGGGGGGCGAGAGAAAAAAATAAATCTTAAAGGCTTCCTGGGGGTCCAGCAGGGGAAGTCAATTAAGTGCAGTATTCGGGGTGTCCGTGACAAAATGCCCAGACACGTGAACCCCTACCGATACGCAAGGGTGGCAGTCGTGGTGGGGAGTTCAGGGACTCTCGCCTTCCAGCGGACGCTCTCATTCCTTTGGGCTTCCGCTTTCCCCGTCGGTGAAATGGGCACATTGAGCAGGAGCCCCAGCACCGCCGAGGGAGCGACGGCCGCGTGGAGACGTGGGAATAATTGGGTCATCTATCCTATGAAGCGGTGGTGACCAGCATTAAGGACCAGGAGCGCGTCCGAGAAGGAAAGAAGACCTGACGAGGAAAGAGCCCGGGTCTGGCGTGGGGAGGGAGCGGGCTGTAAGCGCCCGTCGGGTGCCCATGGTGGGCCAGACCCTTACTCCCCCGAGAAACCTCTGAAGAGAAGGGGGGCGGGGATGGGAAGGTGGGCTCGCCGCCCCCCAGGCCTCCGCTGGCCTGGGCCGTCCCCCAGAGCTGTCTCCTCACCTTGTCCAACAAGCCGCTGCGGCCACTGCCTGTCCCGCAGCTAGAGCCACCGCCAGCCCCACTACTGCCTCCGCCGCCACCAGATCTCCCGCCCTGTCCAGCCGCCGCCATCTTGTGTGCCTCGGCGTCTCCCTCCCACTCCTACTTGTCCGAAGCCGATTGGCTGGAGCCCACGGCGTGACGTGCCGCGCGGAGCCCATCGGGATCCGTAGTTCGCGGCTGGCTGACGCGAGGTTGCCCTCAGAAGTGGCCGCGGGGCTTGCTGGGATTTGTAGTAGTTAGACGCGCCGGCTGCCGGTTGCTGCCCAGAGGGCTGGGCGCCGCGTCGCGGTTACTAAGGAGAAGACTGGGTCGTGGCAGGAGCCACCGTGGAGCGGCTCCGAGATCCCCGTGAGACTCGCAGGCGCGCATCCCGCCAGACTGGGGGGTCGCCCCCTCGAACGCCTCGGAGGCGGAAGCGACGCCGGAGGCCGGTGCGGCTTGAAACTTAGCTTGCGGGTTAGACTGAGCCTCCCCTGTCCCGAAGGCAGTGTTTCCGAAGGGCCGGCGGGAGCTCGTGCTTCGTCCTTTCCGAGGCCTGTTAGCACCAGTTATTCTCCTTGGCGACTGTCCTCTTAGCCGTTAGTGTGTTTTCGTGTGTACTGTCGGAGACTTGTAGAGAACTCACTCACTGACTACTGTCCGCCAGGCAGTGTGCTATGCGCATTGACTTGTTTTCCTATGTAAGGATAGTCGGAATATAATAGTATGTTAGTTTCCGGCGTATAATATAGCGATTCGACATTTACATACTTGACAATATGATCACCATACAGTCTAGGAATCATCTGTCACTGTGCAAAGTTGTCACAATATTATTGACTATATTCCCCTCCACCTTTTTCACCTATCCCCCAACCCCTCCCTTCTGGCAGCCATCAGTTTCATCTCTATGAATCTGTTTTTGTTTTGTTCGTTTTTTGTTTTTTGTTTTTTAGATTACACATGTAAGTGAAGTCATACTGTATAGGTCTCTGACTTATTTAGCACGTAGGTCCATTCATGACGCAAATGGCAAGATTTAATTCTTTATTTAATATATATATATCCTATATAATAAAACCCTAATATGCAACTTGACCAAATGGCAGAATGACTGGTCACTATAACGCACACTGACCACCAAGGGGCAGACACTCACTGCAGGAGTTAAAGAAGGCACACACGGGGGAGCACCACTCAGCCAGAAGCTGAGCTCACAGCTGGCGAGTGCAGCAGCTGTGGCGGGAGCCTCTCTTGCCTCTGCTGCAGGGGGTGGGGAGTAAAGAGTGAGGGGTCCTCCACTGTGAGAGGGATTTCTCACTGCTAGCAGGCAACATCCCCCAACCCCTGAGGGGTCCCAGACTGCGAAAGAGCACAGGCCAGGCTGAAGAAATCCGTGCCCCCCCCCCCCGCCCCCGCCCAGGCACCAATTTTGTGCAGCGTGCCCAAAATAGTATAAATATTTTTTAAATGCCAGATGGAAGAATTTAATGGTTTTATTAAACCCAAATACAATGTGACATAAGCTGTCTATTCATTTTCTTCTCTGTGCAGCCTGGCGTTGGGACTAGTGACCCTGGTGGCCAGCTGGGCCGCTCGTTTCACAATGGCTTTGCAGTTGTGAGAGGAAACGTTGGGATCAATCTCCGCAAAGTAAGATTTGCTGGACATCAGCAGCACCCCAAGCTCCTTGATACTGTGGGCCAGTAACGCTCAGTAGCCACTGGGCAGCGCAGGCTTTGTTTTCTTGTTGCTCCTGTAAGCAGTGTTGGACATCAAGGTCTGGCCCTTAAATCTCCTGTGCACCCTACTGTGCATGCCTCTGGGTGTCTACCAGTTCTGCTTAATTTTGACATATCTGCTCGACGGGTGATAGATGAGCTTCTTGGTCCTCTTTCTGATGATTGATCATGGGTTTCATGAGGGGTCTGAGGGTTGCCATGAGGCAGAATAGGAAGTGGCTGCCACCTCTGTAGGCAGCTCTGAAGAAGACAGCTCATTCTTTTTTTATTGCTGAGTAATACTCCATTGTGTGTGTGCGAGCGTGCACCTTCCTTATATCCATTTTGTCCCCTAACAGCCCTGTCAGTGAGGAAAGTAAGGAACTTACCCAAGGCCACATAGCATGTATCAGAGCCTGACTTAGAAGCCAGGTGTTGTTTAACATCAAAACGCATGGTATGTTCCCTCCACTACTCTGCTTATATAATTTTAGGATGTAATAGTATTCTAGATGTTTATTAATTGACATTTTTTTCCACAAAAGTTTTTGAGCAGCAACATGGCCCAGAACTATATACTAAGGGATACAGGGGGATGAAGACGAATCTGTTTCCTACTCTCGTAGAATTCCTATTCTCGCGACCCAGAGTTATCACATAACAGGATTGTACTATACTGTGCTCTGTTACATTGTGTCGCTTGTGTGTTTTTTATTTCCATAAACCCCCAAGTGTCCAAATGACTGAACATATATTTATTGAGTGCTTACTATGTAGCAGTCACTGGGGATATTTTGTTGAATAGAACTGACAAAATACCTGTCTTGGCAAAGCTAACGTTCCTCTGGTAATTATCACTAAATGATATTTTTTAAAAATATATTTTATTGATTTTTTACAGAGAGGAAGGGAGAGAGATAGAGAGTTAGAAACATCGATGAGAGAGAAACATCGATCAGCTGCCTCCTGCACATCTCCTACTGGGGATGTGCCCGAAACCCAGGTACATGCCCTTGACCGGAATCGAACCTGGGACCTTTCAGTCCGCTATCCGACGCCCTATCCACTGAGCCAAACCGGTTTCGGCTCACTAAATGATATTAGATGAGATTTCCTCATCTCTGTGAAGATGCCCCTGTAGCTTTTTGTTGTTTATCTTTTATAACTTCTCATTTCTCATGACCCAGCTCTAATGTCACCTGCTCTGTGACACCTTCCCCGATCCTTCCTTCTTCCTTCCTCCAGATAGAATGAAGTGCTCCGTAGCATTGTGTTCATGGTTCCATTTATTTCAGTGAACATTCATTGAGCCTCTTCAATGGGCTGTATGAGGTGCTGGTGATAGAGAAATATGTAGGACCCAGGCTTGGCCTTAGAGCGGCTCACAGCCTGGGGTTGGCAGGGGTGGTTGTTTGGAGTGGGGACCAGGCAGTTAAGCAGACCATTATAATATACTTAATGGGGCAGTGTGCCTCCATGAAGAGGCAGGCCTTAGATGGTAGCACAGAGAAGGGTCAACCTGAGGAGAAGACATCTGCATGAGCCAGGCAAAGAGGCGCAATGTGTGATAGCCAGAGCAATAAGACAAGCAAATGTATGCAGATGAAAAGCATGTGTGTGTGTGTGTGTGTGTGTGTGTGTGTGTGTGTGTAGCTGAGAGGCACTACAATTAGACTGATATTTGCTCCTTCAGATGAGACCAGAAGTACTAGTAGCTGAAGCTAACTAGGCAGGTAGCCTCTAAATCTGGAACTTGAACTTTATTTTTTCCAGCATGCAGGTAAAGTTCCTGTTTCTCTTTGGGTTACTTTCTAGACTATGTGACCTGAGGGTTATGTGCCCTTTCTAGGTCATTAGCTATAAATCCACACCTTCTCACCTAGTGTTCCGCCTAGGGAATTGGAATGTCTATGATTAGTTGTATGCAGGTCTGTACGTCCCCCATGAGCATGAGTCTGATTCATTCTTTGTGTTATGTGCATAGCAAATATCTTTTCCCAGATTGTATGTTTCAACATTGTCTTTGCTGCTGTTGCTGTGCATAAATTTATTTTGTGTAAATGATCCCATAAACTGATTCTTTCCTTACTGATTTGTGATTTGCACAGCTTATTTAAGCACTCTAGCCACATCCCATTGTCATACAATTATTCTTCTGTCCCACCTTCCCATCTGTGTCTCTGTCTCTATCTCTACATATGTATCAACCCACTTCTGAGCTTTTTAGTCTATGGTATTTTTCTAGGCCCTAGGTGAGACACATTTTGGAGCAGAAGAGTAATAGAAGAATATAATTAAGGAGCAAGGTCAAGAGTTCTGAATGTCAGGCTAAAAAGGAGTGTAATGTCTATTTTACAGGCGAAGAAACACAAAAAAAGGGAAGTCAAGAGACTTTTCCAAAGATCAAAAATCAAGTAAGTACTATGCAGATCAGAAGCAAGGTTCCTATGTTCTATAAGTTATTTGAGCCTTCTCCAACAGTCATCATCTTTAACATTTCCCAGCCAGCTATTCATTCATTCATTCATCCATCCATCTATCTGGCAGATAGGTGTAGTTGGTCACAAGAGAGATTTCCTAAAAGATAGATTGAGTGAATTACTGTTGATCTTTCCCCATCTATCCATTCATCTTCCCAACACATTTTTAGTGAGTTCTAGGCTCTGTGCTGGGCTTTGGGATTACATAGGTGATAAGGTATCACAGGCTCCATAGCAGGTGGGAAGTTGGTAAGGGCAGCAAACAATTATAATAAAGTAATAAGTACTACACTAGAAGTATGGGTTGTCATGGGGACACATAGGAGGGGCCTCCAGTCCTTTTGGGGGTGGTCAAGAATCAGGAAATTCAGAGTGCCTTGTGGTGGACCAAAGAAGATACAACATCACTCATTCATTCCACAAATAATTATGGAATTTGTTATGTGCCAGGTGCTGTGTTAGATGCTGGGGGTAAAGAGATGAATATCATAGATGCTGTCCTTCTTCTGGGGGAGCTTAGAGGAGGAGCTTAGGGAGCTCAGAAATATGTACAAAAACCCTCGGATCCTGAGCTCCTGGCCTGGCACTGAAGGCCCCTCAGGAGCAGACACCACCCTTCCTGCCTAGCCTTATTGTCCAAGACTTGCAAACACACATCCTCTTCCTGGGTCAGATTGTTTCTTCATTGCACCAGGAATGCCGACCACCATGTCCTCAGTCATGTGGCTTTTCTGTTTAGAATGCTTATCTTTCTATCAATAAACTCAATGCATCCCTCAAATCTTACTTATCCAGTTCAAATCCCATTATTTGCCTATCATCTTGCCGAAAAATGGGAGCCGCCCCCCTCCCCTGAACTCTGTTAAAACAGAGAACATTTCTAGTGAGCACTTAACGTGTACCAGGCACTACCTTTCTAACTTGATCCTTTTCCCTTTCTATTAAGGTAGGTGTTATTACCCATATTTTGCAGGTGAGGAACAGGCTTAGAGGGATAGAGTAACTTTCCCACTCATGGAGCGAGGAAAATCACAGCCAGTATTCAAACCAGGTCTGCCTGAGTCCAAAGGTGATGCTCTTGCTGGGTTAGGATTGATCTGAACTAAAAACAACAACAACAAAAACAAACAAACAAACAAAAAAAAAACCCCAAGGCTTTGTCTCCCTCTTCCTTTAACGCCCATTTCTGAAGCAGGGCAGTGGCCTCCAGGCCCTCAGAGATGGGGTGTGATACTGTGTGGTGGCCCTGCTGGGCTCACAGGCTGGGCTGGGATGAGAGAGCAATGCTGCGCCTTCTCACTCTTCTACTTCCTCTTTTCCTTGCCTCGCTCTCAGGGCGATGGCCTCCTCAGGAATCTACAAGCTGGATGACGGGAAGCCTTACCTGAACAACTGCTTTCCAGCCAAAAATCTGCTTCGGAAACCGGAGGAAGGTCAGGTGACTTCTCCAATTGCTACCTTTGCCTCACAGCCAGCTCCCGCTTTAGAATGTCTCTCATGTCCGTTTCTGTTTCTCCAGCCCCTTGACTTCTGTTCCCTGCCCCACCTATTCCCATCCCTTCCAGTCCATCCTCCCCAGCAGCCCCCGGGAGCCTCCTAAAGTGCATGTCTTACCATTGTGTTCCCTTCTGTTCAGTGACTTCCCATTGCTGGCTCCTGCACCTGCTGTTTTGTCTTCAGAGTCTAACCTCCCATTATCCTTTGTTCAGCCCCATTCCTTTATTTATGCCCTATTCCATAGTGCTCTCATTTCACAGAGTTTTTTTTTTTAATTTGCCCAGGATGTTCTAGCCCTCATTCCAGTTATCCAAATTCTCCCCATCCACAAACCCAGCTCTTCTCCCACTTCTCCCACATGTAGCTCCCACAGTGCCCACCCTCTCTGGCGAGCCATCTTCCTCTCTTTGTTTCCTGTTTAATAATTAATTGTATTCTGCCAAGCTCCTAAGTAAAATGGCTTAAACTCGACTCTGCTAAGTAGTTTTTCAAACGTTTATCTAGTTAAAAACACCTCTGTGGCAGAGACTCCTCACAACACGAGCAGAGCCATGCAGGTGGAACACTGCCAAAGAAGTGTGGCTTCACTGGGTTGGATTTGTTGCTCTGAAAGAGTAGAGCAAGGAGGAGTACCCCTAATTTACTCCACGTGAAGTGACTTGCCGGTCACTCTGTGCATTGCATTTTGGAAGAACCATCTTCTCCTGTCTGTCCTCCCCACTTCTCTAGAGTGATTTCATTTTTTACATAGAGACCTTCTCTGGCTCCTACCTGTTTAAAACCCTGCCATGGAATCCTCAGTATGAAATCATGGTTTTATACTCATACCCCCTCACACACACACACAGAGAGAGATGGATAGATAGAGAAGTAAATATAGTCAGATGTATCTGCATGTGTTAGTATATGTGTGTATATTTCCTAGTCCACTGAGAGCAGTGATACCTCAGTCATGAAGTGTGTACTGGTACCTACATTGTGGTTTCTAAATACTATTCTCCAATAAAAGAAGCCAGGGCTCCTCAGAGAACAAGTTGTTTCTAGGGCTGGGGCAGGGAAAATACAAATTGAGCCTAGAACATCATGTGGTGCCAGAAAGTAAAGAAGTGGTCAGAAAAGCGATAGGTTCATGTCAAAAGGATATAAGAGCCAACTTAAAGGAGTTTCCAGTAGCCAAAGCTGGGACATTCTGAGCAACAAAATAGATAAAGGTAGATTTGGGTTATAAACCATTGAATAAATATCCATCAGCCCTATTTTATATATATACTAGAGGCCTGGTGCACAAAATTTGTGCACGGGGGCGGGGTGTCCCTCAGCCCGGCCTGCACCCTCTCGCAGTCCGGGAGCCCTTGGGGGATGTCCAAATGCTGTGGAGGCGGGAGAGGCTTCCGCCACTGCCACTGAGCGGCGCTCCCCCTGTGGGAGCGAACTGACCCCCAGGGGGCAGCTCCTGCATTGAGCATCTGCTCCCTGGTGGTCAGTGCGCATCATAGGGACCTGTCGTTCTGCTGTCGGGCTGAAACTGGCTTTGCGACATCCCCCAAGGGGTCCCAGATTGCAAGAGGGTGCAGGCCAGGCCAAGGGACCCTACCAGTACACGATGGGGGCCGGGGAGGGACGTGGGAGGTTGGCCAGCCAGGGAGGGATCATGGGAGAGCATATCTGGCCCATCTTGCTCAGTCCCAATTGGCCAGACCCCAGCAGCAAGCTAACCTACTGGTGGGAGCATCTGCCCTCTGGTGGTCATTGCACATCATAGAGACTGGTGGACTGCCTGTTCCCTGGTGGTCAGTGCATGGCATAGCAAGTGGTTGAGCGGCCTTAGCATATCATTAGCATATTATGCTTTGATTGGTTGAATGGCTGACCAGACACTTAGCATATTAGGCTTTTATTATATAGGATGTACATACTAGTATACACATATACATGTATGTATACATACATACACATATCATACATATGTATATATTCTTATATAGTAAAAGCTTAATATGCTAAGTGTTCGACTGTTTGACCAGTCGCTATGACGCACACTGACCACCAGGGAGGCAGACGCTCCAACCAGTAGGTTAGCTTGCTGCTGGGGTCCGGTCGATCAGGACTGGGCGAGATAGGCTGGACACGCCCTGGAGCCTTCCCGTGGTCCTTCCCTGGCCCCAATTGTGAACTGGTGGGGTCCCTCGGCCTGGCCTGCACTGGGCCTCTGGTGGTCAGTGCGCATCATAGCGATGTTCATTATAGGCATACACATTACATATTTAAAGGAATAGACTTATAAAATGATGGACTGGCAAGTCTGAAATCTATAGGGCAGGCAGGCTGAAAATTTCAGGAAGAGCTGATGCTGCAGTCTTAAGGCAAAATTCTTTTTCCTCTGGGAAACCTCAGCTTTTGCTTTTAAGTTCTTTCAGCTGATTGGTTGAGGCCCATGCACATTATCAAAGCTGGTCTCCTTTACTTAAAGTCAACTGATTGTAGATGGTAACCACATCTACAAAATACCTTCACAGCAATACCTAGATTAATGTTTGATTGAATAACTTCTTACTATACCCTAGCCAAGTTGAAACATAAAATTAACCATCACAGATGCTAGAATTAGGGGGTCAAAAAATTTGATGAGAAACAGATATTTGCATAGTCTCAAGCTATCTTTATTAATTGCAAAGAGAAAAATAGTAACTTTTCAGTAGAGAAACTATGCTGACACCACCTTATCCAAATGATCAATCTTAACATCACCAGTCATAAGACATATTAACATCATGTACCCCCTCTTCTGATGTGCTGACAAGGGCACAGCATCACTTCAGTGGTAGTTTTGTCAAAGTGCAAAAGCCTTAGTCTAATTATGGGAACGCATCAAACAAATTCAAATTGAGGGACATGTCACAAAATAATTGACTGGTATTCTTCAGAAGGGTCAGAATCACTCAAGGAAAAAGAAAGACGGAAGAACTGTCACAAAATTGGGGAAAACTAAGGAGACATAACAACTAAATGAAATATGAGATTCTAGATTGAATCCTGGAACAGAAAGAGGACTTCAGTGAGAAAACTGGCGAAATTCAAAGAAGGGTTATTAAGATTAGTTACTAATATTATACCAGTGTTAATTTCTTGGTTTCAATCATTGTATTATGACTAAATATGACGTTAGTGAAACTGGATGAAAGCTGTATAGGAACTCTGTACTATTTTTACAACTTTCTGGGAGACTAAAATTATCTCAAAATGAAAAATGATGAGGGGGAAAAAAACCTTCCCATAGATACTATTTCTGCCCTAAGCTTACCCCGTTATAACCCAAGCTCTTTTTCTAGTTCTCAAGACCCTTTCTGATCTGACTCTGCTCACCTCCCAGCCTCATCTTTCTTCCCTCATGTTTATCTCCTGACACACTCTGGGCCTTCCTTCCTAGCTGTGTTGGGCGTTTTGGCATCAACTCAGACTGGAGTCTCCAGGAGTCAGGGCTATTGGGATAAAGGACAAAGGTCCATAGCCGAAACCGGTTTGGCTCAGCGGATAGAGCGTCGGCCTGTGGACTGAAAGGTCCCGGGTTCGATTCCGGTCAAGGGCATGTACGTTGGTTGCGGGCACATCCCCAGTAGGAGTTTCTCTCTCATCGATGTTTCTAACTCTCTATCCCTCTCCCTTCCTCTCTGTAAAAAATCAATAAAATATATTAAAAAAAAAAAAAAAGGACAAAGGTCCATGCCTCAATGGGGACAGCTTTGGGAAATGGAGTGCTTGAACTTTCAGGCCCAGAATGGGAATGGGAACTGGCTCACACCAGCCATGGGCCAGGAGCTGCATCCAAGAGGCAGGATTGGCAGCATTGAGCTAGGCAAACTGTGGCTCGAGAACCACATGCGGCTCTTTGGCCCCTTGAGTGTGGCTCTTCCACAAAATACTGACTTCTGCGCATAGGCCACTAAGTTTCAATTGCACTGTACATGCGCGCCCGCACGTGGTATTTTGTGGAAGAGCCACACTCAAGGGGCCAAAGAGCTGCATGTGGCTCGCGAGCCACAGTTTGCCGACCACTGAGCTAGGGCAACCCCCCCGGGTAGGGAGCCGGTGGTCAAAGGCATCAAGCTGGTTCCCGTAGCTCCATGCTGTTCTTCTGTGTGGTCCCAATCATTTTTTTAAAAAATATTTTTATTGATTTCAGAGAGGAAAGAAGAAGGAGAGAGAAATAGAAACATCAATGATGAGAGAGAATCATCGATTGGTTGCCTCCTGCAAGCCCCCCACTGGGGATCAAGCCCACAACCTGGGCATGTGCCCTTTACTGGAATGGAACCTGGGACCTTTCAGTTCGCAGGCCAACGCTCTACCCACTGAGCCAAACCGACTAGGTCTGGTCCCAATTTTTTGTACCTCTGGGTACTTGTGCTCTTCCCTTTGCCCTGACTGCCTGGTTTTTTCATCTCCATCCAGTCAACTTTCAACTTACTAGATATAGCTCATACCTTGGGCTGGTAGCTCCCATCTTTGGGCTTCCGTAACTATAAGATAGATAGATAGATAGATAGATAGATAGATAGATAGATAGGTATTAGTTACTTTGAGTCAGGGCCTCTATCTTATTCATCTCCATAGCCCCAGCTCCCAGCACAAAGTAGATGCTCAGGAAAAGTCTGAATGGATGATTATGGGTGGGGGCTGTGGCTCATGGTTCATTTAGCAACACTCACAGTGTGGTAAGCTTGTTGCAGGCCTTGGGAATATTGGCATGAATGAGTAAAGTCTATACCAGCCGTGGGCAAACTACGGCCCGCGGGCCAGATCCGGCCCGTTTGAAATGAATAAAACTAAAAAAAAAAAGACCGTACCCTTTTATGTAATGATGTTTACTTTGAATTTAT
The DNA here is from genome assembly GCF_000147115.1 of Myotis lucifugus. Taxonomy (NCBI): domain Eukaryota; kingdom Metazoa; phylum Chordata; class Mammalia; order Chiroptera; family Vespertilionidae; genus Myotis; species Myotis lucifugus. The sequence continues at coordinate 174,400 of NW_005871361.1, forward strand.
ATTAGTTCACACAAACACTCCATCCATGCTTTTGTTCCGGCCCTCTGGTCCAGTTTAAGAACCCATTGTGGCTCTCGAGTCAAAAAGTTTGCCCACCCCTGGTCTATACTCTGTGGAACTACCTCTCTAGAGAGCAAGAAAGACAATAAATAAGTGAACAAATAAAATAATTACAGATTGCCATGAATGTCTTGCAGTAAAAAAATTGCTGATGGAGAGAATAGATTCTAGAATGTTGTCATGATTTTTTTTTAATCCTCACCCAAGGATATTTTTTTCATTGCTCTTTAGGAAGGAAGGCACGGTAGGTGGGGGAAAGAGAGAGAGAGAAAAACATCCATGTGAGAGAGACATGTCGATTGGTTGCCTCCTGCATGTGCCCCAGCCACGCCCTTGACGGAATTGAACCCACCACCCTTTGGTCCATGGACCGACACTCCAACCACTGAGTAAATGGGCCGGGGCATGATTTTTAAGTGAGTTTACTAGTAAACCTCTCCTCCTCCTCCTCCTCCTCCTCTTCCTCCTCACATTCATTCATTTTATGTTCTTCTTTTTTTTTTTTTTACATCCATTTTCTAGTTCTTTCTGCGGTGAACTTGTGTTATTGGTGTGTGTGTGTGTGTGTGTGTGTGTGTGTGTGTGTGTGTGTGTTTGTGTTTTAATGACAGCTGTTCTATCATTTTCTTATCCTGCGCCTCTGAAGCACTTTCCCCTATAATGATGGGGTCCTGGGTAACGTCTGGGAAGATGGAGCCCGTTAAACGATGCCACACATTGAGCTTTACCCAAGAGACGACAAATGGGCCAGTAACTAGCCGGCATAGGAAAGAATGATCAGCTCTGCTGAGGGGAGCCCGTAAGGGTTTTACAGAACAGGAAATACTTGATCTGGGGTCTTGAAGAACAATTAGAGTTTAAAGGCAAAAATGTGGAGGAAGGAATTAGGCAAATCATTTCATCTCTTTTTGAGTCTTCACCTTTTCATCTGTGAAATGGGTCAGTACCATATCTTCACTGGGTTTGGGGGCCAATTAATTGAGATAATTATGTAGACATCTTCTCCCTAACCCCCATCACCAGTAGCAGTACAGTATCTGGTGCATATTAGGTAATAAGGAGCCTTTTTGGTGTTAGTATTTTAGATAAATAATCTGTAAGTACACTAGCTGTGGCTTTGAAAGAGTTTGCTCCTGACTGTTCTGATCTTCTCAACAGGCCGAGGACACTGGTTAGTGGCTCGAAAAAACCTCAAGAAGAAGCCCAAGGGAAGTGCGGTCGAGGCACCACCTGAAGGTCAGAAAAGCCAGAAGGTTTCTTTTGAGACCAAAGGGAAGAAAAAGTCTCAAAGGAAAAACCAAGCAGACATTCCTGAACACGTGCTGGACCAGGATTTTCTGGTGAGAGTAAATGCATCCTGGAATGGCTGGCAATATCAGCTGGTGGCTGTCCTGGCTGCTCCGCTCTATAACTACCCCAGCCCACCCCAGACTTTTAGAGGGGCAGATTGAGTACAGCCGGATGATGAAGGGACCCAAAGCTTTATGTGTAAAGCTTTCTTTACACCTTGTGAGATTTATCCCTGTTTTGTTGTTGCCATTGTGCAGATGGGAAATCTGAGGCCCTGAGGGCTAATTTGCCTTGGCCAAGGTAAAGTATGGCTAGTAATTAGAACTCAGGTCTGCTCAGGATCAGAACTATTCAGGATTAGAACTCTGGTTCATGACTCTGAAACCTGTGCCTGTACATTCTATCAGGTAAAAATTCTTAATTGAGTTGGGGAGGCAACTTAAATGAGTAAATCAAGGGGAACACTAAATTGAAAATCCCATTCCAGTACCTAGTAGGGTGTAGCGATTCCTGCTCTGATCTGAGGAGATCTCTCTAGGAGCAGGGGGGCTTGGAGAGCTCTCTCTACACTCCTCAACCTCTGTCCTATGGGTGTAGTGTCTGGCTGACAACCAGGAGAGACGACCAGGTATCACCCAGTGCCTGGGGCAGGCTTTCCAAAGAGGGCTGGGTCGCTGTGTTGCAGACCAGCAGGTAATTTCACGTCTGCTCTGTGCAATGCCTCAGTGCTTTGAGAGGGAACTATGAGAACTGGACTGTGCTCAATATTAAAGCACAGTCCAGTTCTCATAGTTCCCTACGAAGAACTCTCTGGCAGCCTGCTTTGTTCTAGGCTCTCTTGTGGATCTCAAGAGATGGGTTTCTGCACAGATCAGATGTTGAAGGAGAGCTTTGAGGGGATAGGTAGTTGAATCTCACCTCAAGTGGTGAGGTGTAAGCTTTCCAGAGTCCTATGGAATTTCTTTCATGATTTTGTTCACTTCTCTTTGAGGGTGGGAAGGACTGAAACAGCATTACTGAGGAAGGGCAGAAACACTTCTCATTGTGGTCTTTTCCCCTTTGTTTCCAGCAACATATAAGGTCCACATTAATCGAGATGGCTTCTTATCCATGTTGCCACTTTGGATAGCATCTAGTGACTGCCTCCCTAGCCTTCTCTTGTTTTTCTTCCTCTCAAAAGCACCTTGCTTTTTCCTGTCTTGATAGCATTCACAGCCCCTGCCACCCACTTTCATGAGACCAACTCCTACTTAGCTCTTAGGTCTCAGTTGAACTATTACTTCCTTCAGTAAATATGGCCTCACTTCCACCTCCTATAATTATTTCCCTTAGCATCTTGAATTTTTCATTTAAAATATTTATCACATAAAAACTTTCTTGCTATTTGGCTTCCATGCACTTGAAAGTTGCATGAAGACATGGAATATTTCTGTTTTTCCTTTATTATCTTCCCAGTGCCTAGTTCCATGTCTAAACATAAAAGACATCATAAATAAATGATTAACAGAAAAAAGGAATAATTCTCAGTTAAACAGAAATAGAAGCTCCAAAGTTGAACTTTTCTTCCAACCTTTTAGTGTTGAAGGGCAACATATGGTAGTCAAAAAAGCACAAAGTTTAGTGATGACAGATTTGGGTTTAAATCATAGATTTCTCACTAGCTCTTAGTCTTATTTTTCTCATTTTAAAGGGGTATAATAATAGTTAAGATTAGAAGAAAGTTTGTTGATATATTTAGCATAATGCATGGCCCAACATAGTGATTAATAAATATTCAGTGAATGAATGGATGGATGGATGAATGAATGAATGAACAAATGAATAAATTATGACAAATGTATCATATTGGTAAAGCCCCAGAAATATAGATTTTTTTAGAACCAGGTAGAGAAAACAAGGCCAAAAAGACAGAGAAGGAACAGAGAGGAAGGAATCCTCCTAAGAACCCCATAAAGTCAATGTTACTATCCCCATCTTACAGATGGGGAACTGAGAGGTGGAAAAGCTGAGATGGCAGCTTCGTTCTGAACAACTTCAAAGCCCATGCTCTTCCCACTGTACCAGGCTGCCTTCCTCAGCAGGAAGTCATTTGTTGCCCTGGCCAATTAGATTAACTTTGTTGGGACCTTAAGAGTTGACTCTCTGCACTGTGTTCCAGCTGAAGCACCACTGTGTGATGAGCCCGTCAGAACTGTGCACCATTAACGTGAGCGGCCTGAAGTTCTCTAAGGTGAGGCCAGCCAGCAGGGATGTAATTGGGGGGAGCCACACCTGAGGTGGCTCCTGGCTATTTGTCCATTGGACCTCCTGAGTCCCTGGGGCATGGGGATCTGGTCACAAGGGAAGGGGAGGATCAGACAAGGACTCGTGGGTGGAAACAACATTAAGACACAATCTTCTGTTCTAAATTTGGTCTTACCATGTCCCATGTGAGGTGAATGAAAGGAAATAGCCTTGTAGAAGTGTGTTTGAATTGGCCATAGAATTTTGTTGGGGCATGATTCATTGTGTGACAGCGTTCCCATCAAAAGAGCCTACAGGAGAAGTTTCTGTCAGGTTTCAGTGCCAGAAGTGGTAATGTTTCTCTCAAGATGCTGGTTTGTTCTTAACTTATAGATACTGTGACTCACATAACGAATCCTGTTTCTTTCTTTGCATTGGCTAATAGGTATCTCAGAGCCAAATGTGTGGCCTACCATTAGCCAATGTATATACAGGATATCATGGCATGCATTTTTGTTTGTAGGCCTTCCATGGCATACAAAGAGAGATTGCTTATATAATACTATACAGCAATTAAAGTGAATGAACTAGAACTACATGTAGCAACACAAGTAAATCTCAAAAACATAGTATTGAGCAAGAAAGGCAGGTTGCAGAATATCTACAGTAAGATTGCATTCAATATAGTTTTAAAAACATGTAAATAATACTATATATAGTTTATGGATACATATGTAATTTGTAATACAAGTATGGGGATGATAATCACCAATTTAGGATAGCTGTCATTTGTGGGAGGGGGGGGGAGAAGAATGTGATTAGGAGGGCTATGAAGGGAGGGGCAACTCTGAAATGTTTTTCTTTAAAGAAATTTGAAGCAAAGACAGCAAAATATTCAGATTTATTAAAGCTGGATAGTGGTTACATGGGTCTTCAGAGTATCATTCACTGTACTTTTCTGAACATTCTTTTGAAATGCCTTTCTGCAGGCTAAGGAAAAGGACTTCAAGAATTTCAATTCCGTGATTTATATCAATGCCTCAGAAAACTTGCTACCTCTAGGTGAGCTTTTTCTGCCTGAAAACTGTCTTCTGCCTCTTGGCCGGCACAGCCAGTCACTCAAGTTAGAACCTGCCTGTCAGTCCATCTGTGACTGGCCACTCATCTATTTTTTGTAGTACAGTAAGCTGGGTGCTGGAGAACGCACAGATCTGGATTGTAACCCAGAGTAGGCACTACTACTGAGAACATTTTTCTGTGAGCTGTTGCTTCTCTATGTGTAAATGGAGATAATTTGCTTCCTTTTTCCTCTCCGAGACAAGATGCCTGGTAGGCTCAGATGAGATGGGGTATATAAAGATGTTTTTGAGCCAGTAAGAGCTCCCATTGGAGCATAAAGCCTTCTTATTTATTTAGCAAATCCACAGCGACCCCTGCTGGATGTCAGGACTGTGTGAATGCTTGGCTTTTAGAAATGAATGCAGCCAAGTTCTATTTTGCTGAGTCTTAGTTTAGTGGTAGAGATGGGCTCAGACACAGTTATAGCAGAATACAGTAAATGCAGTGATAGAGGGAATCACAAAAGGCTATGCGAGAATATAAGCAAGACATCAAAGACCAGAGTGTCTGGAGATACTTCTGAGAAGAGGAGCACCTAACTGAGAGCTAAAAAAATGAATAGAAGAGACTCAGGAATTAGAAGGTAAGGTTGACTGAGCAGATGTGGATGGCAATACCTGATCAGGGTCCCTGAGGAAGCTTTGTAGTAGAGAATAGAAACTAGAAAGCTTGGTAGGGAGGAGATTATCAAGGGCCCTGAGTGGCTTGGACTTAATCCTGCAGGCACAGAGAGCCTTGAACAGCTTTTAAATAGAGAGGCTCGCCAAACCGGTTTGGCTCAGTGGATAGAGCGTCGGCCTGTGGACTGAAAGGTCCCAGGTTCGATTCCGGTCAAGGGCATGTACCTTGGTTGCGGGCACATCCCCAGTAGGGGGTGTGCAGGAGGCGGCTGGTCGATGTTTCTGTCTCATCGATGTTTCTAACTCTCTATCCCTCTCCCTTCCTCTCTGTAAAAAATCAATAAAATATATTTAAAAAAAATAAAAAAATAAAAAAAAAAATAAAAAAAAAATAAATAGAGAGGCTCAGTGGTGGTTCTGAGGAGGGTGGATTATAAGAGAAGAAGAAGGTGGAGATCGGGAAACCTGGGAGGTGGTTTTATTTTTCCAAGGGAGGGGAGGTGAGACCTGAATCAGGGCCATGGCATTAAGGATAATAGGGGTTAAGATAATAAGATTCAGGAGGAAGCAGAGATAACAGGACTTGGTAACTAGTGGGCATCTGGAGAGAGGGAGGATCAAGAGGATTCACTGAGACAGAGAGCACTAGAGGAGAGGCAGGTTCGGGAAGAAATAGGATGAGTTCCGTGTGAATGCGTTGTTTGGGGAGTGTTTTTGAAGAAGCATGTGATGAAGTCCCTGCCCTTGAGGAAACAGTGTAGTCTGTCAGGAACATGGGCTTGAATACAAAGGCCAACAGGCATATGAAAAGATGCTCAACCTCACTAATAATTAAAACAGCATCAAAATACTATTTTCTACTTATCAAATGCTGGCAAAAAAATGAGGACTGATGGCAGTTGGACCACATTAGTAGGGAAATGGATACCGTACTCTCGAATTCAACAGGCAGAAGTGTAATAAATTGGTGCAACATCTTCGGAAGGCAATTTGACAGTTTCTCTTAAAACAGTCATTGCCTTTCATCTAGTTGCTCCACTTCCAGGAATTTATTCTACAGAAACACACTTGTACAGGATGTTCGTTGGAAATATCCTGAAATATCTACTTTTTAAAATTGAGGCTTTACTGAACATTCTGACTTATAAGACCACCATAGGCCACACTTGACACGGGGTTCACTTAGAAGGATCTAAGTAATTCCACACAGCCACACACATCACCAGTTCCTCTTCAGTGAAGGCCTCATAGCATTTCGTGTAGCAGTCCATGTAACCATCTGTGAGTCATCTGTGGCCACCAGGTCAGGTCCAAGACAATGAAACTCTCATTGGGTGGATGTAGGAGCCATTCTGGCTTAAAAACGTCATTTCCCACTGGAACAAATAGCCACTGTAATACTCCGTGGACATAGCTCCTAGAGTTTCTGCAAAGGACATGTCCAATTATAGGAGTCACCACACACAGGGAAGCCCAAAGTTTGGTGTCGCCACCAGGTATTTATTGTCCATTTATAGTTTCTCTTAGTCCAGATGTGATTTTTATCACAGCGATATTGCTCAGTAACATGGTTATCATACTATTTGTTCCAGGTTACAGGGGCACAGACTAGAAAGTTAACCCAAGGTCCAGTTGTCATGCAGAAGGGGAAGTGTTTTTACCTTTTATCCAGGTAGCCTAAAAGCTGTCAATAGGGGAATGGTTAAATAAACTAGGGCATGTCTATATTGAAGAACATAATTTAGACATTATGCAGATCTATAGTTTTGACATGGAGTAATCCTTAAGTCATATTGTTAAGGGGGAAAAAAGCAAGTCATAGTACAGTGTGAATGGTATAATTCCATTTCTGTAAAAAAGAAGTGTGTGTGTGTTTCAGTAGACACATGAGAAAAAGTCTGGAATATATACATGAAGCTTTCAATAGTTATCTCGGTATTGAGATTAAAGGAAACTATTATTTTCTGTGTTTTTTTACTTTTTTGGTGGACATGTTTTACTTGTATGATCAGAAATTATTATTATTATTTTATATTTTATTATAATGTTTAAAATGGGCTTTGGAGTTAGGCAGTCTTAGAGTCAACCTTTGGCCCTTCACTTACCAGAAATTCTATTTTAGCAAATCACTTAGCCTAGCTGAGCCTCTCATTCTTCAGCTAGTTTTCGGGATTGTTAGAGACTTAGAGGTCATGCATGTAAAGCACCGTACCCAGCGCCTGGCCCAACCCCTGGGGAACCCAGTAAACGACCACTGTTAATATCGTTATCTTAAGTCCTTCACCGGCTGAAGATTCTCTTTCTCCTCCACCCCTTATAGAGGCATTTCAGACGTTTCCAGCCTTAAGGGAACTGGAGCTTGCGTTTAACCGAGTCAAAAAAATCCACGTGAAACATGGAGACTTTAAGTTCTTGGAAGTAAGTTGGAGGTAGGGAGTTTTTGGTGCCCACCTGTCTCCCTGTAAGGAATGGGTGTAGCGGTCTCTCTTGCCTGCTTACAACTGTTGGGAAGGGGCTTTCTGGGCCTTGAAAGCCAGATCCCTCCTTCAGGGCAGTCCTCTGGGGAGGGTAGTGGGGTTGATGGTAGTGATGGGGGTAATGGGATTGGTGGTGGTGGTGGTGGCAGCAGTAGCAAATAGATGAGAATATATTCTTCCTATGGCCATGGTGCAGGGCCCTGGAAAATAATTGCCAAAGGTCAGATCCAAAGAGGTCTGCAGAAAAGTGAGTTTAAACAGAGTATTAAAGGAAGGAGAGCTTGAGGGGGGTCCTGGATCCAGTGGGGGTTAAGTGCTAGGTACAGCAGATTGGACCAGCTGAACTAGAGGCATGTGGACGATACCACAGACCACCCTGGTGTGAGTGAGCCAGATTGGTTCCATCGGGCTTGGACAAGGCTGGCCATAGGCCTAGTCTACATGAAGTAAAATAGGACTTCTATCAGTTCTATAGCAGGCTCTTTACACTTGAACATCCACAGCTGTTCTCTAAACCCCAGATTCAAAAATACAGAAAAATTAGCTTGCATTCTTGGCTCTCTCCTAAATTAAATTTCCTGTAGTCATGCATTTTCTATGCGTGTTCTTGTACTTCAAGTTGATCATCTCTTCAACTTCATGAAAACTTTAGTGCCACTTTTCACAAAGAAACAGAGCTTTTGTCATTGCCTGAGACTCAGTGTATACTTGGAGAGCTGGAGCGAGGTGCGGGGCTGGGCATCTGGCCAGGCTCCCTTGCTGAATAATGGACTCTTCCCCACACACTGCCCTCGTAGCAGAAGTGTTTCCGATTCACACCTCAGCAAAATGTCTGTATGTCATGAGCCTTGGGGTTGACCCCAAATACTTGGTAACTTAAATTATTTAATCTGCAAACATCAGTGGTCAGCCTTTCTTCACAAAAGCCCCCACTTAATCTGGGGAAGGGGTGGGGTGGCAGCAAGAAAAGACCTTCCACAGAGTGAATAGTTTAGGAAGTTGATGTCCTTTATATGTCAAAGTTTTGACTGTTTGGGATGGCAGTCCTCCTAAAATGGATTATATACAGTTATATCCTTGCATTCTTAAAGCATGCCATACTGAATGTACTGGTACCTCCTCTCTGCGTTTTCAAGTTATACTAAGGATAACAGGGATTTCTATGATTGAGAACAGGAGTGGTCCTCAGACTTGTCCTAAAAGTCCAATAAAACAGAGTAAGTTTACAACAACTGATGCAATTGTGTGTGCTATGTGAAAAACATCTTACACTAGATTTTAGTATAGATAGTGGGAAACAGGTTCCAGGTGCTCTAGAGATACAGGGAACCATTACCCTGACCTACAGGCCCGTGAGCTTCTTATGAACTTCCATTTATTCATTATTTTACTTTTAAAAAGGTAGTTACTGAGCTCCTTCAAGTCATGCATGGTGCATGGTGCAGCATCTTGTTCTACACTACTGTTTAAACCCTATTCAAGTGCCAATGGGCATGAGGAGGGACATGACTATGGGCTCTGACCCCACAGCTGACTAGCTTGGCTCTGCGGGTTGATCATGACTGACTTCTGGAGGCTCTACTTTATAGTTTGACTAGAGGTCCGATGCACAAAAATTCGTGCAAGAGTAAGCCTTTCTTCCCCCATCTGCCGGCACTGGCTGCCCTCCGGTGCTCGGGACCCGGGCTTTCCTCCTTTGGCCGCTGGCAGGCACCTGGGACCCGGGCTGGCTTCCTCCAGGCTCCGGCTTCTTCAGGAAGGACGTCCGGAAAGACGTCTGGAAGACATCTGGTCTAATTAGCATATTACCCTTTTATTATTATAGATAGCTTCTGATGGATTGTGTTTATCCAGCAGACCCAACCTTACCCAAGGGAATTTATTTACATAATAGAGTAGACCAAAGTCATGATGCAGAGTATAAATGAAAAGACCAAATCTCTTGGCCAGTCATTCAATTTCATCTCTCTTGGAATTGCAAGGGCTCTCTAAGAAAAAGAATAAACCTGTCAAATGTCCTGAGTTTACAGCTCACAGTAATGAATATTTTGATGTGTGATAAAACGTGATGTGACTCAGAAGATATAGTAGCCAGGTTAGGAATCTTGTTTGCCAGAAAGGCTGCCACCCAGAGTAAAATTCTTCAGGTCAATTTAGAAAAACTTAATTTTGTCATAATTTGATTCTCTGCAACTGGATCTGAAAAAGGGTCAGCTGGAGCCCTGCCCTGAGAGTCAGGAGAACTTGTTTCTGGTCTTGGTCCTGCCACTACTCTGGCATACCTCCTTGGCCAGATAATCTGGGACTTATGTTTCCTCCTCTGTAAATTCTGGGCCAGCTGTGAAATTCTGACCTGCGATTCTAAGACTATTCATGTCTTCGAGCCGCCCTTAATTCTGTGGAAAGCAAATTCGGACCCAACATTAAATGGCTAAAGCAGCTAGGACAAGGGTCAGCAAACTTTTTCTGTAAGAAGCCAGACAGTAAATATTTTAGGCTTTGTGGTCCATATGGTCATACTTAGTCAACTCTGCTGTTGTAGAAGGAAGAAACCGTAGACAACACAAAAACAAATGAGGAGGGCTGTGTTCCACTACAACTTTATGAGGCTGAAATTTGAATTTCACATAATTTTCACACAATGTTGTTATTCTTTTGATTTTTTTCCAACCATTTAAAAATATAGTGACAGGAGAAGATTTGACTTTGGGTGATGGGCACATGGTGTAATATATAATATACAATGTTACAATATCTTGTAACATAGAAACCCACGCCTGAAACCTATATGATCATGTTGACCAATGTCACCCCAATAAATTTAATTGAAAAATATAAAATAAAAATATAAAAATCATTCTTACCTCACAGGCCAAGCAAAACAGTCAGCAGGTTGGATTTGGCTCACAGGCCTTAGTGTGCCAACTCCTGAGCTGGAACACTGGTGAAACAGCTCAGGATGGTTGGAATGAGAGTGAGAATGGTAGAGTGTGATAGATGAGCCTGGAGA
>NW_005871361.1:185527-241132 GCF_000147115.1 Myotis lucifugus
CAAGCAAGGCCGTCTCCTGCCTCCTGGCTCCTATACGTGCCACTTGCTGCACTGCATGTTTTTTTTGCTTTTAACAATTTGGTGAATACCGACTAGTCTCTGAGGACAGCTTAGGTGTCACCTGCTCTGTGAAGCTTATCTGGACTCCTGGTAGAGCTGACCATTCCTTCCTTTATGCTTCAGACATCTATCCCAGCAGCATTGCTACTTGATACACATATACGTATCTAGCTGCCTGCTAGGTGATGAACTTGCAGAGGGCAGGAACTGGTCCAAAGTAAACCGTCAGTATAGGGGCCTTGAATGAAGGGACGGTGATGATGATGACAGTCAACATCAACTAAGCATTTCCTGTGTACTAGACTCCATGGTAAAGGCTTTACCTATATAGTTCCTCATAAGAGCCCATTAGTATTTCCACTTCGTAGGGAAGGAAACTCACGTTAGGTAATTTGCCCAAGATCACACAGTTAGCCAGGATTTAAACCCAGGTCTACAGAGTCCATCAATTAGTTACTAAATGGAGTCAGACCAAACCCAGTCCTCCTCTGGCAGTGAGCTGCAGTCAGTTGTACGTGTCTGACTGACTATGTAATCCTTAAGCCACCAACCAAAGACCTTGCTCCTGCACCAACTGGATAAGAGGCTGAAACTGGCCCCATTCGACAAGCTCCAATGGGTGTGTGAAGGTGGAGCGGAAGGGAAGTGTGAAGGTGGAGCGGAAGGGAAGGGAGAAAGCAGATTCATACATAAGAGCTAAAGTGAGTGTTTAGAGAGGCTCAGAAAAGAGAAAACAAAGACTGAACTGACATCATTTATACCAACTGCCTTTGTCTTGTTGAGAGAAACTCAGTTTCCTGACTGGCCTCCTGACCCTAGTCAAGTATCTCATTAATCTGGCCAGTTACAAGGTGGTTGATGATGGGGCGACAAGTGGGGTCATTATCCTTATAAGCCAACTGGATAAGCCAGTTCATTCCAGCTGATTTTTTATGTGCACCTACTTAGTGCCAGGTCCTGAGCTAGGTTACAAGGATACAGAGATACTGTGGCATGACCCTTGACCTCAGAGAGTTTATGGTCTAGTCCACTACTGTGTACCAGGACTCTGCTAGGCACATCCATGTACCAACATCCTTATTCCTCAGACATATATCCAGCTATGGCAGATACCCAGCCTACTGTGAGAAAGATGCCCCAGAGCAGTCTAGATAAAGCACTCAAAGTCAGAGGAGAGTGAGAGAGATTCCATCTAGCCAGAGAGTTAAGAAAGGTTTTATAGGAGGCAGCTCTGACCTGGTCTTTGGGGCTTAGATTGAGATACATGGAGAAAGGGCGTTCCTGGTTGAGTGATAAAGCTAAAGTGAAGACCTTAGGTAAAGTGAGGCAAGGAATGGTAGGGGGTCACTTTGGCCAGCACCAAAGGATAAATAAAGGTTTGCAGTGGGAGCTTAGGCTGACAAATAGGTTGGGAACTGACTCTGATAGACCTTAAATATTAATCCAGAGACTCAGGATTGTTTTAGCCCGTGGGTGATACCCCTCCCCCAGAAGTTAAAAAAAAAGTAGCTAGCTCCCACCTCATGTATGAAAATTAATTGTCCTGCATAGTACTTAGGTTCCCCCTTCTTTTGTCTTTGCACTGTAGTTCCTGGACCTTTCCTTCAACAGCCTGAATCCGGAGGCCATCTGTGATCTCGGGATTCTGCCCCGCCTCCGTGTCCTGCTCCTCACAGGCAATGGGCTCACCTCCCTGCCAATGAATTTGGGTGTCACAGAGCAGTAAGTTCTACAGCCGAGACTCCATCTATGTGTTTCTTCGTGAACCGTCATCTGGGTACAAGTAACCCAGGAAATAGTCCAAAGCAGTTCAGAAGTCTTATAAAGACAGGCTCCCAGTAAAGGCAACCATGGGAGCAGGACCCCAAAGGATAGGGAGGCCTCGATGGGCGTCCCCACTCCTCTGTGTTATTAGGAGAGACACAGGTGTCTGGCAAGTTGCTCTACTTGCTTGATTGGTCACTGGTAAATTGTGGATATTGCTCCTGCCAGACTGTTCTTCATGAACCCTCTAAATAAGTTTTGCATATTCCCATCGCGCACATTTGCTGAGGCCATGCCTTCTGGCCAGAATGTACTGGTTCTTCCTCTCAATAATAATAATAATAATAATAATAATAATAGCCAAAACCAGTTTGGCTCAGTGGATAGAGCATCGGTCTGCGGACTGAAGGGTCCCAGGTTCGATTCCAGTCAAGGGCGTGTACTTGGGTTGCGGGCACATCCCCAGTGGGAGATGTGCAGGAGGCAGCTGATCGATGTTTCTCTCTCATCGATGTTTCTAACTCTCTATCTCTCTCCCTTCCTCTCTGTAAAAAATCAATAAAATATATTTTTTTAAAAAGAAAAAGAAAAAAAATAATAATAATAACACACATGTAGTACTTAACACATATTAACTCATTTAATCCTCACACCTATGAGTAGGTGTCCTATTATCACCCCCATTTTATAGACAAGGAAATTGAAGCATAGCTAGGATAAATAACTCAGCTAGAGTTACAAAGCCAGTAAGTGGCAGAGCCAGGTCCATCTGACTCCAGAGACCATTGTATCCTCTTCTTACGTAGATTTTGTATATAGTCCAAGGGTTAGCTCAGACCCTCCTCCTTTCCCTATCAGAAGCCTTCCCATCTTAACCGTTTTTAAGTGTACACTTCCATGGCATTAAGTACATCCAAATTGTTGTGCAACCATCACCACCATCCCTCTACAGAACACCTTTCATCTTCCAAAAATTGCAATAACTGACTACTGAATCGGACACTTCTAAGAAGAATGCCAGATAACTCCCTGGATTCCAATCATATTCCTTTTTTCCCTCAAGGTATACCAACAATCATATCTACTTTTGATAATTAGTACCAACCACCCAGCCAATATAATAAGCCCCTCTTTTCCTGCCGATTGGTTCAATGGAACAGAGAAGCCAAGTGGCCAGTAGCAAACTCAATCTCTGGTTAAGTGGAACTATGCTTGTGTCCCCTGTAAAAGTATTCCTCCTCAGGAAACTAAGACCTCTAACTCAGAAGAGCTCAGAGGTGCAGGATGAGAAGCAAAGATGCTGCATATGGAGTGTTAGGTACACTGCTAAGAGGAGCAGCTCTCATTTTCATTCATTATTCCTAGATCCTCTATTCTGGTTGTGAGGCTTTCTCAGCCTCTCTGCTACTTCTGGAGTCAGCACACCCTAGTGGAAAAGTGGCCCTGAATATTGCATGAACCTCTTTGCATCTCTTCTTCCAAATATTAACCTCCCCAATTTTGGGTGGTTAATTCCAAGAATCCTTAAAGAAGATTTTTTTTTAACACATATATGTATTTGGGTCTTTATTTTCTAATTTATACTCATTATTTAGTTTGCAATACCGTGAACTTTTCCATTTATTTTGGCCAAGTTCCTAGGGGCACTCAAATATGGAACCATTTTAAACGACATTAAACTAGCTGGATATTTTCTGAATCACTCTGATGATACAAATTTGGGCTACAGTTTTGTGAGAGTACCAGTCTGCCCTCTGCATTGCCTTTTCCTGTTCACTCCAAGGCAGCCTTCCCCTGGCCATGGGATGAGGGGAAGGGAGGTAGTTCTGGTGCCCTCTCTCCCAAGGGTATATACCTTTAGGATCGCAGATTCATATAGGGGGTCTGCAAGTACAGGCCCCTCCTTCTGTTTCAACAAGACCAGCAAATGTCCTCAAGGCAAAAGTGGCTTCTTGTGGTCAGTTCCTCTCTCTAGATTTTTAGATTTTGGCATAATATTTCCTTACATGTTTTTAAATGATAGGTCTTTTTTTGTTTTTATATTTTATTCATTATTCCAATTTCAGTGAAAAGTCTTGTTACGTAAAGTAAAGCAAGTCTTCACTACTCTACACTTCTCTTTCCTTACATATAAGCTCAGGAGAATAAATGCACCCCTACTTACATCAGAGTAACAATTGAAATAATTGTGCTTTAAAGCCTGTGAGGCTCCGGACAAATATTATTGTCATTTTCTTTCTACTCATCTGTCCACACCAATATGCTCTGTGGATCAACCTCTTAAATGTTGGTGATCCCCAGTTGTCCTCTCTTAACCTGCTATTTTTCTTAATCTTTATGCTCTTTCTTAATGTTCTCATCTTGTTCAGTCTGTTATTTCTCTGCCTCACTTCTAGCTTCTGAGCTGTAATCCCATAGATTCTTTTTTTCATACCAAACTCATAGACATGCCATGCCAAGTGGGGCTCAGTGGTGGGCACTGCTCTCCATGCTAGAAACCTGGACATATGCCTGAATTCTTCCCTCCCTCACACATCTATCCAGTCATCAGATGCTTTGAATTGTACTTCCTAACTTTTTCTCAAACCTGCCGTTTCTGTTTGTCTCAGTTTCCAGTTTCTTACCTCCTAACCCATCCTCCTTACCATCAGCCAAAGTGATGTTTCTAAAATGCACATCTGATTCTACCACCTCCCTGCTTACAGTCCTTCAGCAGCTCCTCACTGTGCTAGATAAACTCCATTAACATTGATTGTAAGGCTTCATGAATTGACTCTACCTACTTCTCCATCCTCTTTTCTCTTCACCTTTCCCCATTTCAGCATATACCTCATCTATTGTGAATTATTTGCATCTCCATTTCTGGATAGATCACATTATTATCTCTGGGTGCATGAAGGGAATCATATTTGACCTACTCCATCTTTTGACTGCTCTCGTACTTGTTTTGACCGACAGCTGATACTTGAGCTCTCCCATTAGGCCTGTTCCCTTTCCCCACTGGACCACACGAGTCGGCTCTCTCAGGCTTGACCAGCACAGATCAGAGGGGATTGTTACCTCCCTTTTTCTGATCACTGTGTTCCCGGCACCACCTAAGAGAGCACTAGCTTTGTAGCAGCCACATCATAAGTCCTCTTCTACTCAAGTAAACTGTTAATCCATGCCTCCCTCATCCTGTGTTTGGCCTGGTGGGTTTTCTGTATCTTATCACAGGCGCTGATCTGACATTTGAACATACCTTAGAGCTTGCTCAATTTCATCTTGTTTGCCGCAGCCCTTGGTTCAGTCAGTTGAACGGTAATTTTAGCCAAAGTCTTGCAATGTAAAATAAAAGAAACCCCCTTTCACCATACAGATAAAGGAATTGACCAGAGATGCTTGACACCACCGAGAACTGACAGCAAGCAAAGCAGCAGCAGCCCGAGAATCAGAGCTCAGGGGTCCTGATCCCCATTCCCATGCTGCGTCTAAAGGGACACAAAAAAATTAAGTTAAACCTGTCAGATTTTAAATGCCATTAATTCCTTTGGCCAAGAGAAGGTGTAATAAAAATAGCACCACTCTGAACAGCTGGAAACCTCGGCCTCTCCACTACTAACAGACTCCTACCACTTCTAAGAGCTCTTCTCCCAGGATTGCCCTGGGAAGGGCTTAGTGGGGGAGCCTGAGGCTTTCTTCCGAAGTCATGCATCTTGTCCTCCTCGCCCACCTACTGACTGTCCCCCTATTTTAAGACAAACTTTTCTATGTTATAATTAGGGTGACACTTTTAAAAGGCAAAGCACTGTTAACTTGTCACAAGAGACAGGACAGAGCCAGCTTCTTCTCCATTATGGGGTCTAAGAGGAATTTCTTTGAAGGCTTATTTCTTAGCTGTTTAGTATTTCACTGGAGTAAAATAAAGGTTGGCCAATTAATTATAAATCAACAGAGTTGCTGTGCACCCTCCTGTAATTCTCCCAGGTACCGGTAGAAATTTAAAATTCAATGTATAAAAGTTGGTCCTTTCAGAAAGGAAAAAAGTCATCTGTGACCTTGAAATTCATGAACAAAGGCTTCTTTCCTTCTCTGTTGTCTCTGGTCTTTGGATGTCAAGCCTGTTTCCCTCCACGCTGCCAGGGCTCTTTCTGAAACCATATCTGACTGGTTCCCTCTCTAATCAGAACTGTCATGGTTATAACTAGAACACTGGGGAATCTCACAGCCATGCCTTAGGACTGCACTAAATGTAGGTCCTAGGCATTATGGGGGAGCCAGGCAGGTCTGTCAGCTTTCACACCTGCTCCTCTCTGACTTGCCTCATTTTTCTGTACAGTGAGCTGCCTGTGTCTGTCTAGGCCCCGTGGTGGGAAACATGACTGCCCGGAGCTTCTAAATACATTACAGTTCAGCCACCAAGAGATCCTTTTCCTCCCTGTTCCTTTCCCTCTATCACTGTGGTTAAGAGCACAGCAAATTCCCTCTCCATGTTTCATGGTGTAACTTAAATGTTGCCTTCCTTGGGCCTTCCTCACAGAGTGGGTAACTCCCACCTGCTTTGCAGCTCTGTTATAGCCTTTGTCCCACTGCGAGCAGTGTGTCCACCTCCTCCACAAGACTGTAAGCCTCTTGAGGGAGAGAATGCATTGTTCTTTTTCTCTTTGTATTCTCAGTGCCCAGCTCCATAAATGTTTGTAAAAGAAATTCGTGAGTGTGAATGGATGAGTGAATGACCATTGTACCCTCTCTAAATTCACCTTTGAAATATTCCTGACTCTAGTGTCCTGTTACAGTCCTTTTGGACTTTTGAACTCACTACCTATCTTCATCAAGCTCTCTCTGATACAGGCAACAACTACCCTCCCATCTCCCCACCCTTTACTAGTAATCCACACGGGACTTGAAGATGTGATGTGAGAGGTGAGGGCTGCAGGACAGGGCCTGGGGTTTCGAGTCAAGTTTGAGCTCTGCCACTTTCTAGCTTTGAGACTATAGGCAAGTCACTCTGAGTTTGAGTTTCCTCATCTGAAAAGGAGATAACACTTGTCTTCCATAGTGCTGTTCTGAGAGGACATAGCTAAAACACCTAACACAGCCCTAGCCGATTTTTCTCAGTGGTTAGAGCGTCAGCTCTCGGACTGAAGGGTCTCAGGTTCCATTCCAGTCAAGAGCACATACCTTCACCTTCATTGCAGGTTCAATCTCGGACCCAGTCGGGGTGCAATTAACAACAAAAAAACACCCAACACAATGCCAGGAATGCAGTAAGCTCTGAAGAAATGTTACCCTACCTTCTTGCTATTTGTGGCTTATATGCATCTATATGTATTTGTGACTGAATGTCAGTGTGTGTGTTTATGAGTGTATGGAGGAGATGGAATGAGAACATGACTTGAGTCATCTGCCTTTGTGTACTTAAAAAGAGTTACCTAGACCTCATCCACCTGGGGACAAAATTGAGGTCACATTAATGGTAGTACCTAAAAGGCCACTACTTCCTGCCCCATCTGTGTGACTCAGGACCTCAGCCTGTTAAATCCCACTTTTGGGTGTTTCTGGGAATCCTCCAAGGGTTTAAGTTTAAAAAGAGACTTCTCGGTTTTTCACTGATGTGTGCATTTTATGAAGGCACGTTAGCCTTACCGCAACCAGCCTACCTTACCCCACCTACTCAGTGGCAAGGCTGTGGTCCATGTCAAGGGCATTGTCTCCTGGTGTTCTCCTGGTGAGCATCCTTGGGGTGATACAGCATACCCGGGTGTCTGTCCCGACCCCCAAATCTGCAGTGTTCTCCCTGCAGAACACTTTCCCCAACTCAGTTATGCCTCAGTCACTCTGGTATTTTCCATGAGAACTACAAGTGCCCTTTCCCCCAATCTTGCCACATCCGAGTCTCACAGAGCCTATCAGTGAATGGATGGAACCTTTCTCCATACAGAAGACTATGTATGAGTGAGGTTGGGGGAGGGAACGACATGTTCTGGTCCTTCTCTGAGGGACCTCTCTGGGCCACTAGAGAAGTTTCCAAGTTGGTTAGACCTCTTGATTGATTCCTTATCCTCCATTTCTTCCTGGGGATGGTGGAGTTTGTCCCCTGCCCTTGCTCATTAACCAAGATCTTTTCACTCACAGGGAGACATCTGTATCATCGCTGACAAGCAAGAGGTACATCCTGAGGTTCCCAGCACTGGAGACACTGATGCTGGATGACAACAAACTCTCCAACCCCAATTGCTTTGCCAGCCTGGCCGGGCTCAGGAGGTAAGGCCACAAGCCTCTCTCTGCAGGGCCCTCTATACCCCCAGCCCAGCTCACACCCTGAATGCCACTCTGGAAGCCAAAAGGCCTGGGTTTCAATTCCAACTCCACCACTTATCTCTGCTGGGTGGCCGTGGGTAAGTCATTTCTCCCCCTCTGAGCTTTAACCCAGCCATAAAAGTAAGGCATCAGTAAAGGCACTTCTGATCATGTGACTGGATTAGAAGCCACAAAGAGAAAGGCGGGAAAGGGGAGATATTACCAGAGGCAGGATCCTGACCCTGAGAGAGGAGACAGAAAAAAAGAAAAAAAGAGTCAGAATCAGAAAGATAAATTTAACGCTTTTTTGGTTGAAGTAAAGAAAATGCTGGCACTTAAATGGTTAAGTTTTATTTTTTTAAAAATATATTTTATTGATTTTTTACAGAGAGGAAGGGAGAGGGATAGAGAGTTAGAAACATCAATGAGAGAGAAACATCCATCAGCTGCCTCCTGCACATCCCCTACTGGGGATGTGCCCTCAACCAAGGTACATTCCCTTGACTGGAATCGAACCTGGGACCCTTTAGTCCACAGGCCGATGCTCTATCCACTGAGCCAAACCGGTTAGGGCTAAATGGTTAAGCTTTAGATCCCTGGAAATTTTACTTTGGATGCAGCTACCATTTACTGAACACGACTTTGTTCAGTAAACCATTTATGTTACCTCATTTAATCTTCACAAGAACCTTGAAAGGTTAATAAATATTATTCCCATTTTAGAGATATAGAGATAGGGATATTGAGGCCCAGAGAGGCTAAGTCACTGGCTCAGGGTCACACAAGAAGAGGAAGTGTCCATATTCTTCCCTAAAGTTGCTTGGTATGTGTCCCTGAGGTATAATATTGCCGAGATTCTGTATTCACTTTCCTTAATTGAAGACTGAAGAAGTTAAGTTAAGCCTGGACCAAAACAAGATTTTCCGGATCCCGTACCTACAGCAGGTTCAGCTCCGCAACGGTTCGGGGGAATGGGTTGGAGACAGTGGGAGTCCTCGGAGAGGGCCCCCATCCATTCTGCAGCCCAAATCCTGGATATTTGAGGCCTCAGATGAACATCCGAATTATACCATACTGCCCATGAAGAAGGATGATGACCGGACAGGTGAGTGATGCCCCTCGTTCCAGAGACTCTAGCCCCATGGTGAGAGGAAGCTTCTGAAAGTTTATTCTGGAAGTCTGGCTCCCTGGGGAGCTGCTGCACTTCAGCTATTGGGCCTGGGGAGGTGGAGGTGTCACATGAATTATTTCAGTGACTTTCTAACTAGTTCTCAGTTAAGATGCTTCTAAAATCTAATTAAAAGTTGATTTTTAAAAAAAACCTGAACAAGAAACTCAGAGGTAAGGCTTTCTGGAGATGGTTAATTCTGGGGTGCACTGATGTTCTCAAAGGACTCAGGTTCTTTCCAGCCTCTTTTCTGCAGTCCGTGGCCGGCTTGCTTGTCTCTGTAGGTTGATCCCTGGTGAGTCTCAAGATGGCCCCCAAGTGCCAACAGAGCCAGATGGCAACAAAGATGGTTTCCTTTCATGTGTTGCTTTTCATTTTGCTGTTTAAATTATTCTTTCAAAGAGGGTTTACATGTAGTAGACTTTTCTGAGTTTCTAAATATTCAAAATCACCTTTATATTGGAATGCTAGTTTGGTTGAATAGCTTTAAAATAGTTTAATAGTTTTCCCTTAAAACTTTGATGATATTACTCCATTGCCCTCTAGATCCGTTGTTGCCAATGATGCCAATCCGATTCTCATCTCTCTGTAGGAAATCTATTTTTGCTTTCCGGAATTTAATATATTCCTCTTATCCTTTGGGATTTTTACTAGGGTGCATCTTCATGTACAACTCTTTTTGTTTATCCTGTGAGGTACTTTAAAGGTTCTTTCAATCAGAGACATGTGGTTTTCTTCACCTTGGTGAAATTTCCTTTCTTTTCCCCTTTCCTCTTTGTCATCTCCATCTGAAATTCCATAATTTGCTTAAAGCTGGATCTACCTTCTAGTCCTTTCCTGTTATTCTTTATATTTCTTTGCCTTTTTGCACTGCATCCTGAGAGTCAGCTTAGTCTTTCATTTTATGAATTAGCTCTTCAATTGGGTCTGCTCATTTACCCAGCACATTTATTAAGTCTTTTGTTTGATTACCCTATTTTAAATTCACAGAATTGTTAACAGCTTCTCTTCCCTGCTTTTGTTTTAGGAATGAAATAGCCTTTCAAATTTCTCAGAGGATACAGTTATTCTATTTTAAAGTTTTCTTTTTATTAACTAAACTCTCTTGTGGTGTTTCTTTCAGATGCTAGTTCTTCTATTTTTCATATTTAATGACTTTGTTTCATAGTGTTAATTTTCCTAAAATACAAGGAGATTCTTGATTGTCCATCTTTTTGTTGAACAATTCCCCATCAGAACCTGAGGATGCAGGTTGTGATGTCTGGGCTGCTTCCTGAGTGTGGAGAAGGGCAGGATGTGCATTCAGGCTATGCTGTAGCTCATTTTCTAGATGTGGGGGGGCTCTCTGCCTCCCCAGAGGATTGCTCCTCAGCACCCACACCTGTGACCACAGCCCTTCCTCCTGCGAATTCCTACTTTGTTCCTTGCACAAACCTTTCCCAGACTCCTTTCCAGCCCGAGTCACAGGAGAAGTTATTTATGCCATGTGGTATTCCACCCCATCGTGGTTTGTGTTATTTCACGGAACCTTTTACAGTATGTGATTAACACGTGAAAAGGGTCTCGTTAGCTGGAGCAAAGGTGAGTGGTGCTTGCACAGGATGTAGTCCCGGTCAGTGCTCTGATTTATTAGGTTGAACACAACTGTTTATTGGCTCATCTCTTGCTGCTGGTCCCCAAATGACCTCACTCTGCAGCCTCTCACAGTGCTGCTGGTTATTCTTAGCCTTTCTCCTGAATTCTCTGTCTTAACACATTCCATTTCTACTAATATAACAAATAGTATTTTTAAATCCTCTGACATAATATCCTTTATCCACATTTCTCTCTTCTAAGACGCATTGGTTTGTCTTCTGATCAGTACTAACTGCCCGGTAGTTCTGAGGCTAGAAAGAGCTTGTATGTTGCAAAGTCAAAAAGAAGGTCAGTTTAGTAAGTGAGGGGTGCAGGGTAGCATGAGATAAGATTGGAAAAGTAGGCAGGGGCGGATCAGGCAGGACCTCAAAGGCCTTGCCAAGGAGTTTGGATTTTATTTTAAGTGCAAAGGGCTTATTACCTGACAGATGTCACCGCCAGCTCCTCTTCCCATTTAGCATTGGGTGAGGACCCCTCTCGGAGGAGCTCTGCTGTACAGTGGGTGGCTGGCCTAGACTCTGGCCTCTCTGGAGCCACTCCATGCTCTCACCAACCTTTGTTCTATTTCTCTTGTGTTACAGAGGTTGTGTTCTCACCTTACCCTGGATTCTCAACCTCAGCGGTAAGCACTGTTTCTTTTATATTTGCATCGTTGAGTTAGAACATTAATTTTAATAAGCAAAAGTGAGTTATTGGAGCCATTTGGAGAGACATTTATACATATCACATTTGGAGTTATGGAGAGACATTTATACATATGACATTGAAGAAACTGATTCGTTGAACAATTATTTCCCCTGTACCTATCACATGCCGGGCACTGTGCTGGCCTGTGGAGATGCAGTGATTGGTAGACTAGACAGGCAGGTCCTGGGCCTCACACAGCGCAAGGGCCGCATTCACTGTGCTCAGATGCTACTCAGTAAGTGGAGGTTGCTGCCTCCAGTGATGAAGCTGGCATTGAAGTAAAGCTGCCACCAGATGGATTTCATTTAGCTCCTAACGAGAGTCCCCCAAAGCAAGTGGTCCTTGCCAGTTATTCCAATCCAGGGTCATGGCACTGGCTTAGACACTTTATTTTTGTTAGCCCAGAATACTGGTTTTCCTCTCAAGGTAAACACTTACCACCCAAGCTCACGAAGATTGATGCACCAACTAAGTGTTGATTTATTTTACAATATGAAGTACAACTACACATTAGCTAATGGAGCTTGGAAGAGAATCTTGTTCATTTGAACCCAGTCAGTAGCCCAACATCTACCTTGTAGTTTCCTCGGGTTCCATCCAACTCAGGAACCAGTGAGTGAACTGAGTTAGGCATGCTTAACACAGCTCTTTCAATTTTCTGTTTGATCAAACATGTTGACCCTCGGCAAGTTGGGTTGTGCTGAGAGGCCAAGACCCTGCAAGTTACCCAGATGCACAATGGGCCACGTTCAGGCCCCACAGCCTGCCTGAAGTGATTCAGGACTTAGCTGTTGTTCCATCCTGCCATGAAGAGCCTCCACTGTAGGACGTGAGCTAACCCATCAGCCAGGTGGTGAAGGTTCAGGTCACTCTTCGTCTCCCCACTGGGAAAAGCCCCCTTAACAATGCAAGCAACTCCCCTTTGTCCTCTGGAGAAATTTTAGCCCAGTTATGTAGAAGGAGGGTCCAGTTCAGGATAAGGGCTGTAGGACAGTGTGGGAGGAGGGGACAAAGAACCTCTGATGACTATACCAGTGCTGCTACCCTTTGGCCTCAGAGAACTTGAAATGGGAACTTTGGGTGCTGGGGAATTAGCTCACATGTGAGCTCAGAGAACTTGGAACCAGAACTTTGGGCCCTTGGAGACATCTTCCTTTATGACCCCAGATGTATCTTCTGTCCAAGCTTCTCTACAATGGCTATTCTTTTCACCACACCCATAGGAAGGTCATGCTGGCCCTCATGGTTTTCAACTTCTTTATCATCAAGGCACTTTGACTTGGACTTTTTTTTTCCTTCTAAGACAAACAAGGTATGTGCACTTCCTCCCATATTTGAGATTCTTCCCGTGAAGTTACTGAAGGCCAGGAACCAGACGCTGGCCCCACCCTTCCCAGAGCTGAGATGCCTTAGCCTGGCCTACAACAAGGTGACTTTTTGCTTCTCGACCTATTTCCTCAGGGGCACAGATGGGAGGGTGGAATGCCAGCTGTGCTGGCCTAAAGGCCAGCTCTCTAATTCCCTGCATTATAGGTCTGGGGCTCAGGAATTCTCAGGGTAGAGGAAGTGGAGGGAGTTTAGGCCAAGGCAGGAGTCCATCCATTCAGTCACAGATATTTCTTTAGCAATTGTCATGTATCAGGCTCTGTTTTAGGCTTGGGTATACAGATGTGTAAAGAAAGATTGGGTCCTGCTCTTACGGGGCTTGTCACTATAGAGAAGACTAATACTGGACAAATAATTACAATATAAGCATGTTTAGTGTTATACAGAAATCGATAGTGCTATGAAGTATATGATGGGGATGAGGAAGGGTGTCTAACCTAATATTTGGGATTAGGGAAGATTCTGGAGAGAGTGGTATTTAAGTTGAGATCTGAATCAATGAATTTAATTAGGTGAAAAGTAAGGGTAGAGTATAGAGAAATGTTCTAGCCCTAAGGAACAGCAGATATAAAGTCCATGGGACAGATTTAACATGTGTTTCCTTAACATGTTTTACGTTAATATATTTTGCCAATATCCATGTCCTGTTTTAATTCCTGTAAACCCCACTAACAGAGCCCTTCTCAGGTCTGAAATACAGACAACTTTTAAGGTACTCTGCTTACATTCATTCTAAGGCCATCAGCTAACTCCCCACAAGTGTTTTCTTCCAAGGGTTTTTATCATTTTAGCTTTGGCATTTAGGTCTTTGATCTATTTTGAGTTAATCTTTGTATGTGGTGTGAAATAGAGGTTTTCTCAACATCATGTATTGAAAAGACTATTCTTTCCCCATTGAGTGATCTTCTCACCCTGTACAAAGTGGACCATAGGTGTGTTATGGATTCCTCTTTCATTTTTGAAATTGGTAATTTGTGTCTTATTTTATTGATCCAAGATAGTTAGAAGTTATCCCTTTTATTGAATGTTTTATTATTAAACTACCTGTTGGTTTCACTGTATTTCTCTATTATTTGTCTGTTTTCCATTTTATTAATTTCTGCTCAAAATTTTATTTTGTACTACTCAATGAATTTAATTTGCTCTTATTTTTCTAATTTCCCAAGTAGTATAATTTTAGGCCATTGATTTAGACCATTCTTCTTCTTTTTTAAAAAATATGTTTTTATTGATGTTTAGAGAGAGAAAGGAAGGGAAAGGGATATAGAGATAGAAATATTGATAGGAGAGAAGCATCATCGAATGGCTGCCTCCTGCATATCATCTACTGGGGATCAAGCCCACAACAGGAGCATGTGCCCTGACCAGGAATCAAACCAGTGACCTCTTGGTTCAGAGATTTATGCTTAACCATGGAGCCACACCAGCCAAACAGACCTTTCTTCTTTTTAATATAAACATTGATTTAGCTGCATCCTACAAATTGTGATTTGTGTTTTTCTTTTCTTTTATTTGCTTTTATTTTAAATATATTTTTATTGATTTCAGAGAGGAAGGGAGAGGGAGAGAGAGATAGAAACATCAATGATGAGAGAGAATCATTGATCAGACCTCCTGCACGCCCCCTACTGGGAATCAAGCCCGCAATCCAGGCATGTGCCGGGATCCTTCAGTCCGCAGGCCAAACTGGCTAGGGCATGTTTTTATTTTCATTCAATTAAAATATTTTAAAGTTTTGTTGTGAGTTCTTTGACTCAAGGGTTGTGTAGAAGTGAGTCAATTTCCAAATATATGGAGCTCTTTTATATGTCTTATATTTGTTTGTTTCTAATTTAATTCTGTTGTGGTCAGATAGCATAAGCTGTATGATTTTATTCTCCTGAAATCTGTTTAAGCTTGTTTTATGGTCCACCCAATATTCTATCTTCATGGACATTCCATATTAATTTAGGAAAAAATGTGTATTCTGCAGTTTTGAGGGTAGTGTTCTCTCTCTCACTCTCTATCTCTCTCTCTCTCTCTTCCTCTCTCTCTCTCTCTCTCTCTCTCTCTCTCTCTCTCTCTCTCTCTCTCTCCCTCCCTCCCTCCCTCCCTCCCTCCATATATATATAAAGTTAAGGTGGTTGGTAGTGTGAGTAGAGCTTTTCTGTACCATTTTTTGTCTAGTTGTTCTATTGGTTATGGAGAGCTGTGTGTTAAAATCTCTAGTCATGATTGTGTATTTGGTTTTTATTCTCCCTCTAGTTTTGTCAGCTTTGCTGCATGTGTTTTGAAGCTCTACTATCAGGTATATATACATTTAGAATGATTATATATACCTGTATATGTTGATCCTTTCATTATTGTGACTGTCACTCTTTGGATCTAATAACATCCTTGTCTTGGTGTACATTTTGTCTGATTTTAATAGAGATACACAGCATACTCTTACTATTGGCATAGTATATCTCTTTCTATCTTTTTACTATCAACCAAACTATAGTTTTATATTTAAAGCACTTCTCTTTGAGACAGCATATAGCTGGTTTTCACTGGGGTGCCAGAGCATTTTTCTATGTTCCCACTCTGGCCTCAGCTTGCAGCCTTCGCTGGGTTCCTACACCTGAGGGGTTTATATCCACACATTTGTTCCTTCCCCATCAATAGACTGGTTTTCCTTATTACTTAGTGCTGGCTGGTCTGGTGGTAGCAGGGGTAACGTGGCCAAAGGAAGGGTCCAACCCCAGTCTTAAGTACACCCTGGGTCCCTATGTCTCAAGAATGGGCCTTTCTCGTAGTCCTACCCCTCTCTCAACTGTAGCAGACCTCTAATTCCTGCCTTTCCTGCAGTGGCAGCTGCTCAACTCCTCCAGGCCTACACCCCGAGGAAGGTGTTCTCCAGCCTCCCTTCCTGTGTCCAGTCTTTCACACACAAATGGGTGTGAACCCCCCTTGTGTCTGCAGCCTGTTCTCTTACTCTAGCCCACACTTGGCCTTTAGCAAGTCATTAAAAATTTTAGCTGATTTCTTTTTTTTGTTTGTTTTTTATTTATTTATTTTCTTTATTGATTAAGGTATTACATATGTGTCCTCATCCCCCCATTGCCTCCCCAACCCCCTACTCATGCCCTCAACTCCCTGGTGTCTGTGTCCATTGATTAGGCTCATATGCATGCATACAAGTCCTTTGGTTGATCTCTCCCTCTTACCCCCACCCTCCCTTACCTGCCCTTTGAGTTTTGAGCACCTGATATTTATCTTTCTCTGACTGGCTTATCTCGCTTAGCATTCCAGTTCTATCCATGCTGTTGCAAATGGTAAGAATTCCTTCCTTTATACCGCAGCGAAGTATTCCATTGTGTAGATGTACCACAGTTTTCTAATCTACTCATCTGCTGATGGGCACTTAGGCTGTTTCCAGACCTTAGCTATGGTAAATTGTGCTGCTATGAACATAGGGGTGTATATATCCTTTCTGATTGGTGTTTCTAGTTTCTTGGGATATACTACTATTCCTAGAAGTGGTATCACTGGGTCAAATGGGAGTTCCATTTTTAGTTTTTTGAGGAAACTCCATACTGTTCTCCACAGTGGCTGCACCAGTCTGCATTCCCACCAGCAGTGCACGAGGGTTCCTTTTTCTCTGCATCCTCGCCAGCACTTGTCATTTGTTGATTTGTTGATGATAGCCATTCTGACAGGTGTGCGATGGTACCGCATTGTCATTTTGATTTGCATCTCTCAGATGATTAATGACTTTGAGCATGTTTTCATATGTCTCTTGGCCTTCCTTATGTCCTCTTTTGAAAAGTATCTATTTAGGTATGTTGCCCATTTTTTTTGATTGGGTTGTTTATCTTCCTTTTGTTAAGTTGTATGAGTTCCCTGTTAATGTTGGAGATTAAACCTTTACCAGAGATATCATTGGCAAATGTGTTCTCCCATGCCATGGGTTTTCTTGTTGTTTTGTTGATGGTTTCTTTTGCTTTACAGAAGCTTTTTATTTTGATGTAGTCCCATTTGTTTATTTTCTCTTTAGTTTCCATTGCCCTAGGACTGTATCGGTGAAGATATTGCTTTGGCATATGTTTGCGGTTTCATTGCCTGTGGATTCCTCTAATATTTTTATGGTTTCCCATCTTAGGTTTAAGCCCTTTATCCATTTTGAGTTTATTTTTGTGTATGGTGTAAGTTGGTGGTCTAGTTTCATTTTTTTGCATGTATCTGTCCAATTTTCCCAACACCATTTATTGAAGAGGCTGTCTTGACTCCATTGTATGTTCTTGCCTCCTTTGTCAAATATGAATTGAGCATAGAGGTTTGGGTCAACTTCTGGGCTCTCTATTCTATTCCATTGGTCTATATGTCTGTTCTTGTGCCAGTACCAGGCAGTTTTGAGAACAGTGGCTTTGTAATACAGCTTGATATCTGGTATTGAGATCCCACTTACTTTGTTCTTCTTTCTCAGGATTGCTGCAGCTATTTGGGGTCTTTTTTTTATTCCAGATGAATTTTTTGGAGAGTTTGTTCTAGGTCTGTGAAATATGCCATTGGTATTTTAATGGGGAGTGCATTGAATCTATAGATTGCTTTCGGTAGTATGGACATTTTAATGATGTTGATTCTACCAATCCATGAACACGGTATGTTCTTCCATCTATTTATGTCTACTTCTATCTCTTTTTTCAGTGTCCTGTAGTTTTCCGAGTACAGGTCTTTTACCTCCTTAGTTAAGTTTATTCCTAGGTATCTTATTTTTTTTTTTTTGGTGTGATGGTATATGAGATTGTTTTTTAATCTCTCTTTCTGTAAGTTCACTATTGGTGTATAAAAATGCCATAGATTTCTTGGCGTTAATTTTGTATCCTGCTACATTGCCGAGTTCATTTATTAAGTATAATAATTTTTTGATGGAGTCTTTGGGATTTTCTATGTACAGTACCATGTCATCTGGGAATAATGACAGTTTTATGTCTTCTTTTCCAATGTGGATGCCTTTTATTTCTTCTTCATGTCTAATTGCTATTGCTAGCACTTCCCAGTACTATGTCGAACAGGAGTGGTGAAAGTGGACATCCTTGTCTTATCCTGTTCTTAGGTGAAATGGTTTTAGTTTTTGCCCATTGAATATGATGTTGGCTGTAAGTTTGTCATATAAGGCTTTTATTATGTTGAGGTATGATCCCTCTACTCCCATTTTGCTGAGGGTTTTTATCAAGAAAGGGTGTTGGATTTTGTCAAATGCTTTTTCTGCATCAATTGATATGATTATGTGATTTTTATCTCTCAATTTGTTTATGTGATGTATCACGTTTATTGATTTGCGGATATTGTACCATCCTTGCACCCCCGGGATAAATCCTACTTGGTCATGGTGCATGATCTTTCTGATATAATGCTGGATCCGATTTGCTAGAATTTTGTTGAGGATTTTGGCATGTATGTTCATGAGGGATATTGGCCTGTAATTCTCTTTTATTGTGTCATCTTTATCTGGTTTTGGTATTAGGGTAATGCTGGCTTCATAGAATGAGCTTGAAAGTGTTCCTTCCTCTTGAAGTTTTTGAATAGTCTGAGGAGGATAGGTTTTAGTTCTTCTTTGACTGTTTGGTAAAACTCCCCTGTGAAGCCATCTGGCCCCGGGCTTTTGTTTGTTGGAAGCTTTTTGATGATTGCTTCAATTTCCTCCGTAGTTATCAGCCTATTGAGATTTTTAGATTCTTCCTAATTGAGTTTTAGAAGGTTGTATTTTTCTAGGAATATATCCATTTCCTCTAGGTTGTCCAGTTTGTTGGAATAGAGTTGTTCATAGTATTTTTTAACAATCCTTTGTATTTATGTGGGATTGATTGTTACTTCGCCTCTTTCATTTCTGATTTTGTTTATTTGGGTCCTTTCTCTTTGCTTCATGGTGAGCCTGGCTAGAGGTTCATCAATCTTGTTTATCCTTTCAAAGAACCAGCTCTTGGTTTCATTGATCTTTTGTATTGTTTTTTTGGTCTCTATGTTATTTATTTCTCCTCTGATCTTTAATACCTCCTTCCTTATGCTCACTCTGGGCTTTTCTCGTTGCTCTCTTTCTAATTCTTTAAGTTGTAGAGTTAGATGATTTATTACCATTTTTTCTTGTTTGTTTGTTTTTTTGTTTGTTTTTGAGGTAGGCCTGTAGAGCTATAAATTTCCCTCTCAGGATTGCTTTCACTGTTTCCCATAGATTTTGGATTGTTGTGTTTTCATTGTCATTCATTTCCAGGATGTTTTTAATTTCTTCTTTGATCTCTTTGGTAACCCAATCATTGTTTAATAGCATACTATTCAGCTTCCAAGTGTTTGAATTTTTTTGATTGTTTTTATTGTAGTTTATTTCTAATATTATGCCATTGTGGTCTGAGAAGATAATTGATATGATTTCAATCTTGAATTTGGAGAAACTTTGCTTATGACCCAATATGTGGTCTATCTTTGAAAATGTCCCATGTGCACTTGAGAAGAATGTATATTGGTTGGCTTTGGGTGAAACGTTCTGAAGATGTCAATGAAGTCCATCTGATCTAGTGAGTCATTTAGGATTGCTGTTTCTTTGCTGATTTTTTTGTTGAGGATTTATCCAGTGATGAAAGTGGTGTATTAAAGTCCCCTACTATGATTGTTTTGTTGTTGATCTCTCCCTTGATATCTTCCAGTAATTTTTTTATGTATTTGGGTGCTCCTGCATTGGGTGCTCCTGCATTGGGTGCATATGTTTATCAGGGTTATATCCTCTTGTTGTATTGATCCCTTTAGTATTATGAAGTGGCTTTCTTTATCTCTTGTTATGGCCTTCACTTTGAGGTCTATTTTTGTCAGATATAAGTATTGCTACTCCAGCTTTTTTTTTTTTTCATTTCCATTTGCCTGACATATTTTTCCATCCCTTCACTTTCAGTCTGTGTGAGTCCCTTGTTCTGATTTGGATCTCTTGGAGACAGCATGTATATATTGGTCATGTTTTTTTATTCATTCAGCCACTCAATGTCTTTTGATTGGAGCATTTAGTCCATTTACATTTAAAGTTATTACTGATAGGTACTTGTTTGTAGCCATTTTTATTTTTTTGTGCCTGTGTTCCTTCTTCCCTTTTTATTTCTTCTTTTTTACACCAGTTCCTTTAGCATTTCTTGCATTGCTGGCTAGGAAGTGATAAACTCCCTTAGTCTTTTTTTTTGTCTCTGAAGCTCCTTATTTCCCCTTCAATTTTGAATGATAGCCTTGCTGGATAGAGTATTCTTGGATTCAGTCCCTTGCTTTGCATCACTTTGTAAATTTCCTTCCATTCCTTTCTGGCCTGATGTGTTTCTGTTGAGAAATCATTTGATAATCTAATGGGAGATTCTTGTATGTAATTTTCTGTCTCTCTCTTGCAGCCTTTAAGATTCTCTCTTTGTCCTGAACATTTGCCATCATAATTACGATGTGTCTTGGTGTGGTCTTTTTGGGTTCATCTTGTTTGGGACTCTCTGTGCTTGTGTGACTTTTTTCTTCCCCATATCAGGGAAGTTTTCTGACATTATTTCTTCAAACAGATTTTCTAACCCTTGTTCCTCTTCCTGTCGTTCTGGCACCCCTGTTATCCATATGTTGCTTCGTTTCATGTTGTCCCAAAGCTCCCTTAGGCTCTCCTCCTGTCTTTTAATTTTTTTCTCCAATTGCAGTTCAGTTTGGGTGTGTTTTGCTTCCTTGTCTTCTAATTCGCTAATTCGGTCCTCTGCTTCTCCTAGTCTACTGTTGAAACTTTCCATGGTGTTTTTTATTGCAGCTATATCACTCTTTATTTCTCCTTTATTCTTACATAAGTTGTTGATTTTTTTTTTATCCATCCAGTTTATGAACTGTATGACCCTTATTCTGAATTCTTTTTCTGACATATTGTATGCCTCTGTTTCACTTAGCTGCTTTTCTGCCATTTCCTCATTTTTTTTTCCTTTGGGAGTTTCTTTGTCTCCCCATTTTTGCTCTCACTGGAGGATCTAGGTGTTGAGTTGTGTAGGGGCTGCTCTTCGGGCAGCGGCTGCTCCTCAGGTGGTCATAGCTGCGGCTGTTCCTCAGTTGGCGGCAGCTCCTCTGGTGGGCACTGCTCACAGTAATGGTGACTCCTCTGGCTGGTGCGGGCAGGCTGCTTACACAGCTGTTGCTCCCCGGATGGGGGCGGGCTGCTCACAAGGCTGCTGCTTCTTGGACAGGGGCGAGCTACATGTGGCTGCTGCTTTTTGGATGGGGGCGGGATGCTCGCTCAGCTGCTCCTCCTCATACAGGGGCAGGCTGCTTGTGCGACTGCTGCTCCTCAGACGGGGTCGGGCTGCTCGCACAGCTGCTGCTCCTTGGACAGGGGCAGACTCCGCGCGGCTGCTGCTCCTTGGACGGGCAGGTTGCTTGCAGGGCTGCTGTTCCTCGGATGGGGGTGGGCTGCTCACGTGGCTTCTGCTCCTCGGATGGGTGTGGGCTGTGTGCAGCTCTAGCTGGTTTCTTCTTAAATGCTTGTATGGCTCTCGTATTCTGCTGCAAGTAAGCCAGTGTCTATGTCCCATCTCTCCTGCGAGTTTCCCATCTAACTTGAGATTTCAGGCCACTTGATCGCCCTGAGACCTTAGCTCTCTGTTGGACTCAAGAAAAGTTATGATGTAAGTTATTCAGGTGTTTTGTTCTCACTTGAGATTTTAAGTGATATTTTCCTTTATGCAGTAACAACCTAACATACATATATTTTTGTCTACTACCAGTTGTCTACTGTCAGAATGTAGGGCAGGGTGGGGGTTTTTTGTTGTTGTTTTTTTAGATCTAAAACTTTGTTTTACTTACAACTATATCCCCATCATCTAGAATAGCACCTGATACATGATAGATACTCAGTAAGTTTGTTAGATGAATTAATGTTGTTTTGATCATACCAAAGAATACTGAGCTACCTGTGTTGAAATTAACATTCAACATGCTGAAGATACAAATTTTAAAATCAATTTTGCCTTCAAATGGAAACTTACGCTCAAAACATTCACTCAGAAATCTAGTAATTTTTATGTCAAAAATAAAATAATCGCTTTCAGCTTTTTTACTTTAAATAATTACAGTTTGACATACAATATTATATTAGTTTCAACTAAAAGTGATTCTTACATTTTTAAATGATTGTGAAAAATCGAAAGAAGGATAATACTTCATGACATTAAAATTATATGAAGTTCAAATTTTAGAGTATACCAGTACAGTTTTGTTGGAAGAGTCACATACTTATTTGTTTATTAATTGTCAATGGCTGCTTTTGTGCTACAACAGCAAAGATGAATAGTTATGACCTGCAAAGCCTAAAACATTGATTGCTTGGCTCTTGACTGAAAAGGTTTGCCATCCATGGTCTAGATTGGCAGTTCTCAACCTGTGGGTCGCGACCCCTTTGGCGGTCGAACGACCCTTTCACAGGGGTCGCCTAAGACCATCCTGCAGATCAGATATTTACATTACAATTCATAACAGTAGCAACATTACAGTTATGAAGTAGCAACAAAAATAATTTTATGGTTGGGTCACAACATGAGGAACTGTATTTAAAGGGCCAGAAGGTTGAGAACCACTGGTCTAGATGATCAAAGCCCACCCCTAGTTCCTTTTCTTCTCTCACTCTGTACTCTCTTCCTAGGGGTGGCTTCACATACCCATTGGCCCTTTGACTCACAAATTTATAACTTCCATATGGACCATTCCTCTGTACTCCAAACCAGGGTATCCACTGCCTACATGAATATCTACTTGGAGGTCTCAAAGGTACCTCCAAAGTACATGTATCCAAATGCATTAATGATCTTTCCCTTCAAATCTGATGTTCTTTCGTTATTCCATATCTTAAGGAATAGCTCCACCATCCTCCCCGTTACGCAAGCCAAAACCTGGTTGTCATCCTTATACTTCTCTCTCTTTTACATCGCTCCTCCCTACCATATCTCCTCTGTTACCAAGTCTTGTCAAATTTAGGTCCTCATATTTCTAAAAATTCATTTAATGGGTTCCCCAAGGACCAAACTCCTTAAATAGCTTCATTCTGGCTCATACTTGCATCATTGGCCTCATTTTGCAGAAGCACCCTTTCTCTCTGCTTTAGTCACACTACTTTCTTTAAATCCCCCCAAAGGCATTTCTCCTTCTTGCTATTAGGCCTTTTACACGTTGTTCTCTTTGCATGGAACACTTTCTTTCTGCATTAATCAGAGTAAGTAATACCAGCTGCTGCAACAAACTTTTTAAAATCTCAATGACTGAACACAATAAAAGTTTCTTTCTTGCTTTTACAAACTCCACTGTGGACATTCCTGGTTGGCTGGTGATCATTCAGAGACCAGATCCCTCGGCTCTGGCTCTGGCACCCCGTGGGCCATAAGAGTACTTTATTGGATCCTAGGCATCTGGTGGATAGGTGATTGAGAGGTATAGAGGACAAGCAGGAGGTTTTAAACAGTCCATACCTGGAAATGGCATTTATCACTTCCACCGAGAGTGCATTGGCTAGAACTGAGTCATATGACCACATCTGGCTGCCTGGGAGGCAAGAAGATGCACAGTCTAGCTGTGTGCCCAGAAAGTAGAGGAAATGATTTTTGTTAACACAGAGGTTTCTCTGCCACATACTTTATCCCCCACTGCGTTCACTCATTACCTTCTACCCACCCTTCAGATCTCAGGACCACCGTATCTCCCTCACTAGTCACTAGGTCACATCACCCTAGTACTTCATATGCTTCTCTTTTATGGCACTAATCAGAATTATAAGTCTACTCTCTTTTATGTTACTGGTTCTTCCCTGCTTGCTAGGCAGTCCCCCATGATGACAGGGGTTATTTCTCTTTTACTCATTCCCAACCCAATGCTTGGCACATGTATGCATTCAGTAAATATTTGACTGAGTGAACAAAAATGAAAGACAATGACTGGTTTAGTTGCCCATTGGGTATGTAGTGCTACCCAATGAAACTACAGAGGAAGCCAAACTGAAGTGCCCTCCTCCTTCCAGCCCTTAGACCTTAGCACCTTCTGTGGGTCCCAAATCTGACCTAACAACTTTTGGTGTATCCAGGCATCTGAAAGGCCATGACCCCACTCCTGGGCCCTGTGATACTGATGGCTCTGATACTGTTCTATTGCTAATAGATGCCTCCCTACGGTTATCCCCAGATGTTCCAGACACTCTGCTCAACAAGAATTGTGTATTTTTTGCCCTTCAGAGGCTGGCCTCATAGCAATGGAGCAGCCTCTGGGCTCAGACAGCCAGGAGGTCTCCCTTACCATGGGCTCTGCTTATCCCTTAGATGGGTGGGTTCCCTGACCTCCCTCCACAAATTAGTACCCAGAACAGGCCTCAGTGAAAAATGCCATCAGGATTGCTGTTAAGAGGGTGTGTAGAGGTAGCTTTGAGGAAGATGAAGTGTCAGACAAACTGTATACTGAAGTGAAAGTCAATGCCCTGCCTACCTTCCAGATTCCTTGCAAGACAAGTGCTATATGTGTTTGTTATTATTTTGTCACCAACATCCTCAATATTTGGTCTAGGTTACATAACCAGGTTGGAGAAGGAAGAAAAATTCTTAACTTTCAAACATAAAACAGTGATGATGAGTTTTGGACAGAAGGGGCAAGGTGTTCTGGGTGTGAGCAGGTGAAATTACAGGGATCAGAGGCTGCTCAGCATGAGTTCCATCTACAGCAGCATCACCCCATCCGCACCCCAATCCTAGCAAGCATGTAACCCTGCAGTGTGGTCCCAGAGGTACTTGGCAGAGGTGAGGGATGGTGTTGATCTGATGCTCTCTCCTGCATGCCTCACAGATTGCAAAGGAAGATGCCATCCTGCCAGTAGCTCTCTTCCCATCTCTCTGTGAGCTCGTCTTTCATAACAACCCTCTGGTGGCCCGCAGACGAGGTATGGTGCATGCAAAGCTTCCCTCCAACCCGGTGCCCAGGAAGCATAGTGGGTACCCTCATCCCACCTCATTGATGCCAAGCCCCGGGCTCTGCTCGCCATCATGGGTGGACAGGGGGATGGAGAAAACATCAGACACTGCTGAGTACCTGTCATCCTGACAGCAACCCTGTGAGGCAGGCATTACTGTCCCTGTGCACAGTGGAGGAAACTGAGAATCAGAGAGGTTCATGACCTACCCAAGGTCACACAGCATGAAAGAGGCATAGTTGGGAATGGATTACAGAATTATCTAGATCTGGCATGAGCTATTTAAGCAACACCCTGCTTTGTGGAACAGGTCTGTTGTGACTTCATCTACCAGTTGGGGAGGGTGCAGGTGCTGGGCTGTCCGCTCCCAGAGCACACTGAATGCAGTGGATGCTGTGTCAGCAGTGGAATGCACTGTCCACGTTGAGGCAGCTGAAGGCATTTTGGAATCCTGGGCCCTGGAGTGACAACAGTGGAGTTCTAATCCTTGCTCCACACTATCTTTGTTGCCTTGGGCAAATTCCTTAACCTCTCTGTGCCTCAATTTCCTCACCTATCGAATGGAAATAATATGGGTACCTGCCTCCTAGGGTTGGTGTGAGAATTAAATAAGTTAATATATGTCCTGCCATTTGAACAGTGCCTGGCACATAGCAAGCCCCAGTAAAGGTTAGCTAACTGTGGTCTTATTTTCCCATCATGGCCCAGGGCTCCCTCCTCTGCTAAAAAGCTTCCTCCAGGAGCGGCTGGGAATCCACTTAATTCGAAGGAAGACAACAAAGGCTAAACATCATATTTTTATGCCTCGGAAGGCCTCAAGGAAGGTAAGGCTTCCAAGGTGGGACCCCCTACCCCAGAGGGAGAGGAGCCTATGTCAGTGTACGTGGACTAACCTGGCAATAGAGCTGCACTCTCCCACAATGCCCGGAATCCCTCCAGCAGGTGTGTAGCAGCAGCAGTGTCTTCTCCTTTCCTTGCTCTATTAATACAGATAAACCCAGGAGGAATGAGAGTCAGAGAGACCCAAAGGCAGAGTCAGGAGGAGCCTTGCAGGTCATTGAATCTGGCCCCCTAATTTCACAGAGAAACTGAGGCCCAGAGAAGGAGCTGTGAAGATGTGGGGAGACTCAGAAGACCCAGGTATGAGCCTGGCCCCATCACTTCCCATAGCTGTCTGAACTTGGGCAAGAGTTTCACTCTCTGAGCTTCAGCTTCTCAACTCTAAAACCTCTCAGAGCTGCTGAGGGGACTGGATGAAGCAACAGATATGAAAATACACGATAAACTCCCAACCCTATACCAATGCAAGTTACAGGCACCTGCGGCAATCATGAAGGCTGTGCCAGGCCTAGAACACACACCTCCTGCCTGCATGTTGAGAAGCATTTCCTTATGCTGAGAGCAGTCGGCTCCCTCTGTACTTTCCCCAGCCAGTGGTCATAGACTTGCCTTCTGGGATGCCATAAAGTAAACTAAATCCCTCTTTCATCTGACGGATTTCAGAAATTTCTGTAAAATGCTCCTCCGTCCTTGAACTTGCGTCTTCCGATAGCCGAAAGCTGGACTAGGGGTTGCTGGTACCAAAAGTTAAGGACAGTTTTACCATTGCCACCGCGCTACAGCCTGCCTCTGTTCAGCCAAGCTCTTTCTTGTCTGGAGCCCTCATTGGACCAGCGTAGCATTTAAAACTAGAAAAAGGAATTCAAAGGGTTTCCATCACCTTACCCTTTTTTTTTTTTAATTTTATTTATTTATTTAATTTTTTTTTTAATTTTTATTTTTTTTTTGCTAAAAGTATTACAAAGGGTATTACATAAGTGTCCTTCCCCCCACCCCCCGCCCTTGACAATCCCCTGCCCTCCCTTACCCCCCAGTGTCTTATGTCCATTAGTTATGCTTATATGCATGCATACAAGTCCTTCGGTTGATCTCTTACTCCCCTCCCTCTTGCCCCCCAACCCTCTCTGGCCTTCCCGCTGCAGTTTGACAATCAGTTTGAGGCAGCTCTGCCTCTGTATCTATTATTGTTCAAAAGTTTGTAATGGTCTTTATTATCCATGAATGAGAGAGATCATGTGGTATTTTTCCTTCATTGACTGGCTTATTTCACTTAGCATAATGCTCTCCAGTTCCATCCATGCCATTGCAAATGGTAAGAGTTCCTTCTTTTTTACAGCAGCATAGTATTCCATCGCATCACCTTACCCTTGTCTGTTGCCTCCTCAAAGGATCGTACTGCCTCCTTCCCCATCAGCAGCTGGGGACAGGCAGAATCAGAGTGAGCCCAGTGCTGACTACACAGTCCTCTCTCCCATGTACAGAGCACCCACGCCCAGAACTCTGCTGAGCACTTCCCCGTTTGCTGTCCCATAATCCTCCCAGCGCGCAGGGAAGCAGCCTCGGAGAGGTGAAATAATATACTTGTTAAGTGAGTGTTCAGGTCCAGAGGAACCTCTAAGGTTTCGACTGATGGAGAATAAACACAAATCCAGTGGCCAAATGAGAAGCAAATCAGTGCTTTGTAAAACTATGCAAGCACCATCTAACTTCCAGTACAGACAAGCCTGGAGAGTGTGGGTAGGCCTTTAGCTGGATTGGAGATGCCTATATGCCCCAATGTGCTCACAGAGATGGGCTGATGTACACAGCAGACTCTAGGCCTTTTACTCAATCAGTTACATGGACAAAGATGGCTGGCGCTCCCTCAGGGCTAGGCATGGACAGAACTGGGGGAAATGAGCAGGCCCAGACATGCCCAACATGTAACCAAGACGCTGTATGAGCTCTTGGCATGTGAGACACAAATGGAAGACAAAACAGCCTGCCCCTGGCCAATCCAGCTCACCAGGGACATAGGGCCCAGTGACTGTCAACCTCTGACCAATTACATTATCCGGTCTTTCCTCTAGAAGGAGCCGGGAAAGTGGTGGCTGCCTAGACAAAGAGCGTCTCTCCCCCTTCCCCACCCCAGCACCCAGCACAGACCTGAGAGACGGGAATACCTGCTGCCCCTTTCCTGCCAGCAGCACATGATGACCCTGGGTGTGGTGGGCGCTGCAGCAGGGGTTCTGAAAAAAGACCCTGGGTCCTTAGGCTTCCAGTCTAAACACTAAAGTTTTACATGTTTTCAAAAAGGAAATATTGTTTTTAAAACACTGTCCTCACACTTCTTAGTTTGTTGGTACGCTTGCATACGTCATCTCATTTGGGCTAACTCTGCAGCACAGGCAGGGCGGGGCCTGTTCTCCCATTTCACGAGGAGGAGCTGGAAGCTCAAAGGCTAGGACTGCATCCAACCCATGTTGTTCTAAAAACAGTGCTTAGGATCTTTCCATTCCCCTACATTGTCTGTCAAAGTACAGATCTAAGTGGACCAAATGCCTTCGACTAAAAATAGAATCAACCCCTCATATAACTTGGGAGGGGAGGAAGAACTAAGCCCCGCTGAGGGAAACGGAGCACATGGCTCCCTCCTGGCAGCTGAGGTGAAGGAGGAGGGAGGTAGGATGACGGGCTTTTGCTAATGAAGGAAGCTGGGCAGTTCAACAGAAAAGACGTTATTTCCTTGGTCCTGGACCCTAGAGAGATTTGCCTTATGGATCATTTTTATTTATAAATATATTTTTTATTGATTTCAGAGAGGAAGGGAGAGGGAGAGAGAGATAGAAACATCAATGATGAGAGAGAATCATTGCTCGGCATGTGCCCTGACCGGGAATTGAACCGTGACCTCCTGCTTCATAGGTAAACCGCTGAGCCATGCCAGCTGGGCTGCCTTATGGATCTTTATATAAGGTGCAGGGAGCAGCATCCTGAACAGGCCTGGTGCTGCTGACTTCCAGAAAAGCAGGACCATCTCCCCCTTGCCCTCCTAAGAGTCCCTGAGGAAAGTCAGGGGAACTATGTTAAACCTTGCACAGAGGCTAAGGCTCCTGAAGGCCATAGTACTGTGGTCAGGGGTTTATAATGAGGCCTGGCGCCCAGAACAAGCTCTGCCCCCGAATAACTCTGTGATGCTGGACAAGTCGTTTTACGTCTCTGAGCCCATTTCCTCATCTATAAAATGAGGATAAGTATTCTCTGGGTAATTGCGAGGTATGTCAGGCATAGGGCACATCGTAGGTGCCCAGTAAGTGTGATTTTGCTCCTGCCCTCCCCCTATGAGCCCTCACCCAGTGCTCCGATCATGGTACCAACTGGTCTTAGGCTGGTGAGGTCCATGAGAGAGAATCCAATTAAGAAGCAAACCAATACAGCTCTTCTCCCATGACAGGTGCAAACCCAGGTTCCAAAGGTGCCAAAGCAGCCTCTGGTGCTCCATCAGCCACCTGATACCACAGTGGAGTCTCCCTCGGAGGATACGTTGGAGTTACAGCTGCTCGAAGGGCTGCCAATTGCCAAAGACTCTCCTGTGAAGCCAGCGATGGCCATTGAGGGCATAGAGGGCCTTTCCCTGCACCGCCGGCCCTTCGTGCCACTTCCTCCCATCTGCTCTGACTCCACCGTGCACACTGAGGAGACCACGTCTCGCCCGAGTGACACTGCTGGCCACATCAGCCCCGAGCACCCATCAGATGAGGATACCAAGAGCACGGAGTCCATCTTCCTGACGCAGGTGCCTGGATCCACCTGCCCCTGCCACTCGTTCCCAGTTCCCACAGGTTCCTGTGCAGCCCTTAGATGGCTGGACCGCTATAGGCAGCTGGAAGCAAGCACATGGCGGGTCTGGAAACCAGAAGGCAACACCTAGCAGGGCCTGCCAGTGACTAATCCATGGCTACTGGTAGGGACACCTGTGGGACAAGTCACAGTACTGTGGTAGCGACAGCACCTGGGGTCTGGTTAGGATGCGGTTCTGAACAGTTTTCAGGAAGGGTTGCTGCTGCCTCTGCCTATCTGCTTAAGATCACCTCACTTCTGCTGCCTCTGAATCCTGAGAATACTAATAGATGAGACATGGTCCTGCCCTTGAGATGCCCTTAGTCTAATGGGGGAGATGGACAGGAACAATGCACACAGTCAATGCTGAGAGTGAGAAACCCAGGAGCTGGAAGCCTAGAGGAAGAGGGGATGCCTCTGTCCCAGACCAGGGGGGCAGGCTTCCCAGAAGAGGTTCAGATGAGATGAGCTTTGCAAGCTGAGTAGGAGTTAACATAGTGAGGACGTGGGCAGCAAGGGCAGCACGAAGCCGGATACAGAGGAAGGAAATTGAAATGGTATGTACAGGAGCCATGAATGGTTCAGTGGCAGTGCAACAGAAGGGTTCCCTGTAGGAAAGGGGAAATATGTGGCTGGAAGAGTTGGCAGGGCCCCCTTAAACTTCATTATTGTACCATTGCCCTCCCCACTTCCAGTCTTGCCCCTCCAACCTGCCAGATCTTTCCAGGATGAACACCTGTCCGCACAGTTATGTCTAATTCTCTATCTGTCCATTTCTTACTCCACAGAGGACTTGTAGCAGCATACATATTCATTCAGTATGAAAGTATCTTTTTAAAAATATTTTTTATTGATTTTCAGAGAGGAAGGGAGAAGCATAGAGAGATAGACACATCGATAAGAGAGAGACATCGTCAATCTGCTGCCTCCTGCCTGCTCCCTACTGGGGATTGAGCCCGCAACCAACCCGGTCATGTGCCCTGACGGAGAATTAAACCGTGACTCTTAGTTCCTGGGTCAGTGCTCAACCGCTGAGCCACATTGGTTGGGCTAGTATCTGTATGAACTATAATTACATTTTTGGAGTAAAGTATAAACAAATAAGCATTAAAAAAATAGAGGGAGCTAAGATGGCAGCGTAGGTAAATGCCTGTACTCGCTGACTCCCACAACCACATCAAAATTACAACTAAAATACAGAACAACCATCATTCAGAACCGCCCGAAAGCTGGCTGAATGGAAGTCCTACAACTAGAGAAGAAGAGACTGGTAGGAGGGGCAGAGACACAGAACGGGCTGGTCCGACACCCAGGTGTGCTGTTTTGTTTTGTTTTTTAATCAGGAGGGAGATCATCTCTGCGGAGGCCGCCTGTGAGGAGCAAGGGGTGTTTTCTGCTACCTTATCCATTCTTCTTTAAGTACTTGGTAGAATT
Organism: Myotis lucifugus; assembly: GCF_000147115.1. NCBI lineage: Eukaryota > Metazoa > Chordata > Mammalia > Chiroptera > Vespertilionidae > Myotis > Myotis lucifugus. Next base: position 216,550 of record NW_005871361.1, read on the forward strand.
CACTTGTGAAGCCATTTGGTCCTCAGTTTTTCTTTGTGGGAAATTTTAAAATTACTAATGCAATCTCTTTGCTTATTATAGGTCTATTCAGATTTTCTGTAAGTCATAAGTTTAATAATGGGTATAACTACATCCTTAGATGAAATACAGGTTTCATAAAGTTGTTTCTTTTTTTTAAAAAATATATTTTATTGATTTTTTACAGAGAGGAAGGGAGAGGGATAGAGAGTTAGAAACATCGATGAGAGAGAAACATCGATCAGCTGCCTCCTGCACATCTCCCACTGGGGATGTGCCCACAACCCAGGTACATGCCCTTGACCGGAATCGAACCCGGGACCCCTCAGTCCCCAGGCCGACGCTCCATCCACTGAGCCAAACCGGTTTCGGCAATAAAGTTGTTTCTTATAAAACCAATTGGGGTAGGCTAAAATGTGAATTCAGTTTCACTCAGCCCCTTCAAACACATTGCCATTCATCACAGTGAGGATAAAAAAACCCACAAAGACAAAACAAACACCCTCAGCTTGGCATTTAAAGTCCTTCTTGATTATTGCCCCAGCTGCCTATCTCTTCATGGTGCACTCCAACTATACCAATGTTAAGTTTCTCCTAATGCACCTTGCTGTCCTACCTGTGCACCTTGCTATAATTATATCATGCTATGCCTTGCTTGCAACAGTCCTTCTTTCTCATCTCTTGCAGCCCATACCTCTCTCCAACCCTGCCAGGGAATGGCTCTCCTGGTTCTTTAAGACTTAGTTCCTGCTAAGGCATCACTTCCTCCAGGAAGCTGCTTGTCACCCCAGGCTGGGTTAGGGCTTCCTGTGGGCTCACCTGGAGCCCTTGTGCTCCCTTCTGTGACAGCATTTACCAGGGTACATGATCACTCTCTATTTTCATGTCTGTGTCCTCTCACCCACGTCTTGGTTCTTGTCCTTTACAGGGCCCCGCATGGGGACACACACAGCGCTGATGACAAATGTTAGTGGAATGAATGAATGTGTTTTTCTTTTTGGACACAGGTGAGTGGGATGTCTTACTCCCTCCTCCACAAGGATGATTCAGAGGTGGATAAAGACCAAAGACCATCACCATCATCCCCAGCTCCCAAAGAGGTGAAAAAGACTCAGAGGAGGCTTCCACCTGCCACACACTCCGGCAAGTACCGTGGCTATGAGGAGCTGCTGACAGCCAAGCCTGACCCGGACTTCATTGAGCCAAAGGGTATGTGAGGAGGATGCCTCCCAGGCAGGGGCCCTCTCCATAGCCCCAGTCAAGTCAGGGCAAAGCCAAGGCTGGTGCCAAGACTCTTTTCCAGACCAGGGTGCTGTCTTCTGTCTTAGGTCTGTCAAGGGGCCCCTGAGGGTATCCTGGTTTGGAGCCCCACATGTCAGGACCCCTGGCCTGGGCCTTACTAGGCTTTGGGGAGCCACAGCTGTTCAGAGCTTCCAGCCAGTCTGGGCCCAGCTCTGGTTGGAAAAGTCTCTCCAGGAAGGGTTTGATGAACAAACACTCAGACTGGCCAGATTCCCAGTTAACCCCCAAATTGAACATCCAAAATCCTCCCTATTTGGTTTGAGGCAAGGGAGCCCCCTATTTCAGACTGATGCATTGATAGTCTTGGCACTGTCACAGGAAGTGGCACTCGGCTGTGCTCTCTTGGGTGTCAGTCCCTGCAGTGTAAGCCCTCTGCGGTTACGGTGGTTACACGGGGGCCAGCCCCTTTCCCCAGCCCAATGCATTGGGATCTTTGCTCCTAGGGGACTGGCAGTCACTGAGTGAATGGTGGACCTCTGACACTGCAGCAGACCAGGGAGAAATGTGGGGCTTCACATCCTTTTACCCAGGGCCGCTGTTCTATGGGGAATGAGAACATTGGGGGAGGCATGTAGGAGGAGGGGGGAGTGCCTGGACTCCACCTTGCCTTCCTGCCCTAGGAATCCAGAAGAATGCACAGGCCCTGCAGCACATGCTGAAGCACCCACTCCTGTACGCCTCCCCGAGGCCCAAGCTGGGGACTCCTCAGAAACACTACGTTCCCAAGGAGAGACGGGTAAACCTGCACTGCACTGAGCACACAGATCCCCCCCAGGCCCCACAGGCACAGAGTGGCTGTCACCTCAGGGCCCTCTAAGGGCCATGCTTCCCCAGAGCCCCCAATTGCTTCCCTGCCTGTGGCTGTGATATTGTGAGGAGGTGAGGCCAGGAGAGTCTGAGCATAAGACTGGGATAACACGCTCCTCCCTCACCTTTTGTCAAACCCAGAGGGTCCCTGTTCCACTCCCACGGAAGACTCGAGCCCAGATGCTGGATGACATCCTCACTCGCATTCGGGACTCCCGGAACATCACAGAGGCTCCACTCGGTATGACTCTGGCCCCCAGGCCTCGGCTGCTATAACCCGAGATCTAGAGGTTTCCTCATCTGCTGGTCTAAGGCAAAGGGCTTGTGTCGGGCAGGAAGAGCCCTTAGGAGCATCGGCCCCAGTCCTTCCCAGGTGCAGACGGAAAACAAGCCTGAGTGAGGCAGGGAGTTGCCTAAAGTCACACGGCATGATACAGACTAGAATTAAGGCTTGAGATAGAATCAGGAGGGGACACTGCTGGCTTCCTAATGCCCCAAGCTGGAGAGGCTATTTTCAGTTAGTCCCCTGAACACCCTTCTCTTTCCCCCTCCCACTTTCTGGGAACTCTGGATCCAGTCCCCGTCCACCTCACCCCCCACCCCCACCTTGGACTGGGTGAGACCCAGAGTGAGCCTGCTGCCCCTCCTGGCTTCCCTCCTTCAGGAGCTGTCCTGCGCCAACGGACAGAGCGGCGGCTGATGAACCAGAAGCAGTACCTGGAGGCCAAGCGGCTGCTGAAGGAGTTTCAGGCGCGCTACCGGGAGATGGTGCGCTGCTCACTGAAGTCAGTGTTCAGGGCACCGGCCCTGGCCCACCCGGCCCTGAGTGGCCCTAAGTTAAGCCGCTTCCTCCAGTTCGTGGATGAGTTCTACCCGGAGCCCACAGCCAGTGACTCAAAAGGCTAGAGCTGCCTACAGGGCCATGTGCACCACCCGGCCTGTGCCCCTCACCCTGCGCCTCTTGTCCTCCCTGAGGGCTCCGTTCCCTTGATGGAGCTGGAACCTTGGGGCTGGCCCGGCTGGGCACAGGCCTCAGAGCTAAGCCCAGCCTTGCTGGCTGGTTGGCTGCAGAGGGCGGCGCTCCCCTTCCCAGGCCCGGCAGGATCCGGCGCCTGGCGCAGCAGCAATAAAGACTGGGTGCGCAGAGCAAGGCAGGCCACGTGCTTTCTTGGAGCCTGTGCCTGGCTGTCACACGGGGAAAGATCCTGTCACACGTGTCCAACAGAGCTGCATGGACCGCTAGGATAGAAAATGGAGTTGATGGAACAGAGGAGTAGCACAGAATCTAATGCTCTGAGAAGTTAACTCGCCCACAGCCAATAAAGTGTGTTGGGGGCATGGCGGTGGGGGCAAAATTGAGGCCATCAAGCTCCAGAAATGGTACTTTTTCTGTTGGGCAGCTTTTTCTACTGTGAGGGTAAATGTGGGGAAGGGAGGAAGGAGGATTGGGAATTTCCCTTATCGGATTGGGACAAGCCAGGCCATAAAATTGGGACAAGCTTAGGAGAGGGCCTACATGGAGTTTCCCAAGGTACTCTAATCTAGGACACAGACTGAAGTCCCATATGTAAGCATGATGGGCTACGGCTCTGAAATGGACCCTAGGGCTGTGCAAGGCCAACCTGGGCTCATGTAAGTAAACTAGTTCTGGCCAACGCAGCTGGTGGGATTGTCCTGTTCTTGCGAGTGCCCAGTAGTCAGCACCTGCTACAGAGGAGGATCTGGAGAAGGCCACTGGGGCTGCATTCCTGAGATGTGCGTTTGAGGTAGATGCTGGGTGTCACCTGGCAACCGTTGCTCCTCGGCTATGCCCCTGGAAGTGCCTGTAATTCAGACCTGAAGAGCAGGCTGCAGTTCCCGGGGTCCAGGAAGCAGTGGCACAAGAATTAAGGATCCTCAGTGAGATACAAACTTCCACAACCTAAGCTGTAATTACAGTGATTATGGAAATATAGTCTCGTAGCCACCGCTGACAAGAGAAGCACAGAGTATATGCTGTATTTTAAGTGTGAGATTCTATTAGGACATAGAATATTTGCATCCTATCATACTCAACCAGTCTCACCATACCAGATACATTCTCATTCATGTCAAGTTCAAAGTCAGTCATATCTCACTCATTCACACAGGCACCTGGGCAGATACAGGTAATACAGGTGTTACCCATAGCAGCACTCCTGTGCAAGAACATGTGCTGACTCACCACCTTAGACCTCCTGGGGCCCAAAACCACCCTTCCCCTAATGTCAGGAGGGAGAATCACCCCATCATTCACACCAAACCTGGCTAAGTTCCAGTTTTGGAGAACTGGACTGCTCCCTTCACCCAGCAACACTATCAAACCATAGGGTCTCAGGCCTGAACAGCTCCTGGGAACATCCTAGCCAACCTCAAGGCAGGAAGCCTTTTGTAAACACCACACAGATCATTCAGCTCCTGCCTGCACATCTAGTGACAGGGAACTCATCATCTCCTTTGTTGGGGAATCTATAGGACAATTGTAGCCATTGGGCTAAGCTGTCTGCCTAAGCCCCTCAGTTGTCCTAGCTCTGCTTTTTTGGCCAAGAGTATATCCCTTCTCTGAATCGGATATTTTTATACAGAATTTGCCTTTTGCTTATTCTTTTTTTAAAATATATTTTTATTGATTTCAGAGAGGAAGGGAGAGAGATAGAGATAGAAATAGAAACGTCAATGATGAGAGAGAATCATCGATTGGCTGCCTCCTGCAAGCCACCTACTGGGGATTGATCCCTGCAACTCGGGCATGTGCCCTTGACCAGAATCGAACCTGGGACCATTCAGTCTGCAGGCCAACACTATCCTCTGAGCCAAACCAGCTAGGGCTTTTGCTCACTCTTAAAACCAATGGCATTGCTGCTTTGGTTTTTTAAATTAATTATTTTAAAAAAAATTTTTCTTGATTTCAGAGAGGAAGGAAGAGGGAGAGACAGAAACATCAATGATGAGAATCATTGATCAGTTGCCTCCTGCAGGCCTCCCAATTGAGGATCAAGCCCACAACCTGGGCTTGTGCCCTGACCAGGAATCAAACGGTGACCTCCTGGTTCATAGGTCGACACTCAACCACTGAGCCACACCAGCCAGGCCTGCTTTGGCTTTTATTAAGTCTTTATCAGCAGACTACTAATATCAGAACTGCTTTCCCTTTTTTATACTTGAAGTTGACCTTCGATATCTAATGGAGGATTTATTACATTTCTTCATCTTAGTCTCTGCCCAGAATCATTGTATATTCCTGATTATTAGCTTTGCCATCATGGAGGCTGTTTACAGAATGAGTGTAGACAGCTGGCCCCTTTTCCCTCCTATGTAACCAAAGCGTGCCTATGTAGAACTCCCAGGAAGGACACCACTAGGAGGCTGTGCAGTGACTACTACTCATCCAGGAAGAGACCTAGGTAAGGACACATGGGAGCTAAGGTTCCTTATTCACCTTTCAGTCTCAGCTCAGGTATGTCCTTGAACTCTCCTTCCAAGCTGAACTGGGCTTTCCTTTTCTTTTCTTTTCTTTTTTTTTTTTTACCTAGTATGACCTCACTGGGCACCACACTGCATGGTGCCAAATGATACCTCTGGTGCTAGGCCCAGGGTCTGCACCCAGGAAATACTCAGTAAGATTGATCTGTGGATGAAATGGAAAATAGCTCAGGCTGGCTATCTTAATGGGATTATACACAGCTATGGCAAGACACTTGAAGCCAGTGCTGCACTTGCTCCCACAGGCACTACCTTGGACTTACCTGAAAACTACCACGATCAAGAAAACACAGCACTCCTACCTGCCTGCAGGGAATCAGACTACCACCCCTTCCCATACAGGGAGCTGCTGCATCTCTGGAGGCTATATGATCACTTACCACTAGGGTCCAACTCTTTTCTATTTCAGGAGTAATCCAGATTTAGTCACATTACCAGGACTCAATGTTTAACCTTCTTGTAAGATGTATCTCATAGGGCAGCTCATTTAACCTTACCCATAACAGCAATGGAGTTTTCAACCTCTATGGGTTCTTCTGGTGTTAACACTCTTTGAGGGAGGGTTTTTCACTGAGAAAATTTCAGTTGCCTGGTTTCCTGAGTTTTGTGCTTTTGAAGAGACATGGCCTTGACCTATCCCAGTGAATAAAGCCTCAGACTAGATTTGTCAAGTGAACCAGGATTCAAGACTAATCAAGAAGGCCTTTGCGGTGGTAGCCACCTCCCTATTGTCAGGGTAGTCACTCTCCCCAGCACATCTATCATTAGATTCTTCACCCCCCGGGCTGGCTCTCACCCACAGCCCCCTTCTCCATAAGCAGATGGGAAACTGGCTGCCACACTCTTCTGAGCCTTCTCCAGTCTTCTAATCAGAGCAAAACACGACCAAAACAAGAAAGTTTCTCCCACCAGTTCTTCAAAATCAGGCCCATCTGTTTTCCAAAGCACTAATCCAAAGTGCCAGTGAGTACCCTGGAGGGTCAACTGTGGCCACAGGAGGGAGAGAACCAATTTAGCTGCAGTTTGTGTCTCACCATACTTGCTACTTCAGGATACCTCCCACCCCTGCTGTGGGCGCAGAAAGAAGACTCATCTCTCTAGCCCTGTGAGGCACAGTCCAGGAGGAAAGCCAACCCAGAAAAAGCAATCAGTGACTTTGGAGTCAGAGGACTCAGCTTCCAGGCTATGTCAAGGCCAATTCCATCCGTCAATGAGGGCCAGCCCTTTCACAGCACCCGGCTATAAGGTAATTAATGAGTGTGGTATGTAGACCATTAGGAGCCAAGAGACAACCAGAGATACTGATCAACTGCATTGTTTCTTGAAAATCATTTTAACGAACCTCTTTGGAAGAGGTTGGGCCAGATGATTTCAAAGGTCCTTCAAAGTGCTAGTTTACCATGTATGGCATTGACTCATATATCGGTCCTTCAAATTGGTTTGACAAGTTTAGATGAAACCAGGATATATTTGTTCTCTGTTGGATGAGAAACTGACACCAAGCCAATTTTGATGAGTTCCTGAGCAGTGATTTCAAAAGAGGGTATTTTTAAAAATCAGATGTTCTGGCCCTGGCCAGATGGCTCAGTTGATTGGAGTGTTGTCCTATACACCAAAAGGCTGAAGGTTTGATTCCTGGTCAGAGCACAAAACCTGGGTTACAGGTTGGATCCCTGATCAGGGCACATATGGGAGGCAGCAGATCAATATTTCTTTCTCACATAGATGTTTCTCTCCCTCCCTCCCTTCCTCTCTCTCTAAAATCAGTGAACACGTACTCTGGTGAGGATTAAAAAAACATATCAGATGTTCTGAGTAAAGCCCTAATGTGCAAGGAAAGTGTCATTCTATACATTTGTTCTTTACTCGGGTTCTTTTTTGGTGTGTTCATTAGAAGAATGGTTGAATATCAGAATAACAGTTGTAAATTGGAAGTACCTTAGAACTCAGAAGACATAGTTGTACACTACAGAAGCTCCATCTTACCTAATTTCCCCATAATTTTGAATGCCAAAGCAGACATTCCAACATGGGGCATCTCCCCAAGCAAAAAGTAGCATCAAAAATCACAGTCGCCCTAACTGGCTTGGCTCAGTGGATAGAGCGTCGGCCTGCAGACTGAAGGGTCCCAGGTTCGATTCCGGTCAAGGGCATGTACCTTGGTTGCGGGCACATCCCCAGTGGGGAGTGTGCAGGAGGCAGCTGATCGATGTTTCTCTCTCATCGATGTTTCTAACTCTCTATCCCTCTCCCTTCCTCTCTGTAAAAAATCAATAAAATATATTTAAAAAAAAAAATCAGTCACCCAGCCGGCGTAGCTCAGTGGTTGAGCGTCAACCTATGAACCAGGAGGTCATGGTTTGATTCCTGGTTATGGCTCAATACCCAGTGTGGAATGTGCAGGAAGCAGCCAATCAATGATTCCCATCATTGATGATTCTATCTCTCCCTCCCTCTCCCTTCCTCTCCCAAATCAATAAAAATACAGTATATATATTTTTTAAAAAATCACACAGTCTAGGCTTAGCCCAGATTTGCCTGAGATTGCTCTCCAGAGATCAGATTTTTGCCTAGAAACAGAATATTTACTTTCATGAGTTTGCTTTACTATCGTCTCAGCTTGGGCTTCTCCTCGAGAAAATAAACATCCATTGAAGAATGCACTGTGGTATTAAACAACACATCATCCCATTTGATTCCGTGCCATTTCCTTGTTGGCAGAAGCATCCTTGACAGGGCATGAACTGTTCTAAGTCCTCTGTCTTTGTCAAAATATTCTTTATGCGTGTGAGAGGTGGCCAGCAGTGGCAGTCCACAAGGATCTAGACCCCTTGTCCAATTCTAACGCACACAGCAGGTTGAGTAAAACCAACCCATTTTCTATTTCTAGGTGGGAGGGGGAAAGGCCCTAAGGACAACTGTGTTTGTATAAAGAACTGAGAGTAAACAACACACACACACACACACACACACACACACACACGGGCATTTATGATAACCACTAGAGGCCTGGTGCATGAAATTCGTGCACAGAGGGGGGGGGGCCCTCAGCCTGGCCTGCAATGACACAAGTGTTCCATGCCCGGCCTGGCCAGAGGCCCTCCGCAGCCGGGTGCGGAACACTTGCCTCATCACTGGGGCGATGACACAAGCATTCCCCCGTCCCCTGGCCACTCCGTGCCTGCTGCCCAGAGGCCCTCCGCAGCCAGGGTGGAACGCTTGCCTTGTCGCCACGGTGATGAAGCATTCTGCCAGGCTGCTCACGCTGCCCGCTCTCAGTGGCCACCCCCCTGGGACTGGGGGACTCCGGCGGGGCTGAGAGGACTGGGCGCTGCCATCTCGTGGCTATGGGCGCAGCCATCTGTGTGATGGAGTGATGGTTAATTTGCATATTAGCCTGTTATTAGATAGGGTTGTTTTCCTTGCAGTTACCCACTCTCCTCAGGACTTGAAGTGTTCTGCTGGAGGCTAAGGGTTGACCCCACCTGCTCCCACTGGTGGCACAGCTTGGAGGGTGAACAGGAGAATCTGACTGTTGCCTTCTGTAGCCAGGGCCCAAAAGCTACTTAAGCTGTAACAGCTTAATCTTTGAGGAGTCAATGCCTGTTTTTACCCCTTCTTGAATTAGAGAAAAGGAAGGTGAGCAAGCCTGACCTTACCTTGGCTTTGTTCAACCAGTTCTTGATTTAAGACACCAGAAAAGGCAGAGAGGCAGCCTGCTCCAAGTTTGAGGTTGCCACCCACACTTACTCACAAGGCATTAAGGAAGCATTTACTCACTCAACGCGAAGTGTGTAAATATTTTTCTTAGGAAGAAAAAAAATGCTGATAATACATAGAACAATGTGCACATACAGTCTTGGCACTTTCCTTCATCCAGTTTAATCAACCTCTAAACTGGTGACCTCTATATATCTTGAAGTATCTTTTTCTGTAGAACAATCCTCTTAAGAAAGTTACAGTGGATAACACTGATGTATAAGGATACATTTCTGGATCCTCTTTGGAGGAAAATCTATTCAGCAACCCCTTTCCCCTAAGCAGACCTGCTTTCTCTTTGAGTCCCAAGAATTTATAAGCAGCTATACTAGTTCTAAAAACCAGGCCCAAAGACCCCTCTATGGGTTGAAGGAAAAGGCTGGTGAGAGAGATTTAAGTCCCTAAGTTCTTGATTTTTAAAGAAAAATGAAGGACTGGCTGGGTTTTAACCCTTGGTAGTTAAAATGACTGTTCCAATAAACATATCACTTCCCAAGGCTCCATATCCACCTTACACTATGGGGATTTTCCCTACCTGGGTGTATATTCAGGGGGATATAGGTGCCTTTTAAATCTAACTTAAAAAATCAGGAAGAAAAACTGTTAAAACAAAAAGCCTCCTAAATCATTTGGTTGTCCCCCTCATTATCAAATATTGTGCGTGTGTGTGTGTGTGTGTGTGTGTGTGTGTGTGTAACTTAAAGGACGATTTATTCAGACCCTAGAAAACTATAATATAAAATAGGACACAGGGTGCTGGACATCAAGTTCCTAATTTCTTAAAAAAGAAGAGGGATGGCAAGGGGGAGAGTTTGACTTGGATGATTTCCATGCCTGCCTATTCCAGCTACATGATATTTTATGGTTATGCTCCAGCCTTCAATTTTTCTTTCCTTCCTCTCCTGCTGGCCCTCCACCTGAATGAAAAGCCAGGCAAGAAAAAGGAAAGAAATCCCACGTTGCTGCCGGCTCCAGTTGAGCGGTTCTGATTGGGGAAGACGTTAGGAGGTTACTAAGTTGAGATGTGGCCATAGATCAGTGGTTCTCAGCCTTCCTAATGCCGCGACCCTTTAATATACTTCCTCATGTTGTGGTGACCCCCAATTTCATTGTTACAAATTGAACATAATTAAAGCATAGTGATTAATCACAAAAACAATATGTAATTATATATGTGTTTTCCGATGGTCTTAGGCGACCCCTGTGAAAGGGTTGTTCGACCCCCAAAGGGGTCGCGACCCACAGGTTGAGAACCGCTGCCATAGATGCTTATGCTAAAAGCAGCTTCTGAAGAGATCTTTATTGTCCTATGATCACTGGAGGATAAAATTCATTCTCTTCTGGCAAAATTACTTAGGAAGTGGAAAGCAGTGTTGCAATCACATTCACAAATACTGATGGGAATATCTAAAATGTTCAAGGCAGCCTGCTTGGTGCGAGACAGTATCTTGAATGGCACCATCCAAGATCATCTCTATGAAAGAAGTGGCCTTTCATGAGGCCATTAACAAACTCTCCAGCCACATATACATTCAAATACATTCCATTAGACACGGAGCTCCACAAGAGCAGAGGCTGTCCTTCCCATCTTTGTATCTCCACGGCCCAGCACAAGTGGGCACAAGTTCGAAGCTCAGCCAATGTCATCAAATGGAACAGAAAGGATGAACAACAGCACAGCCTTCGGTCACCAGCTTCACCAGTCAAGCACAGTGGCAGCTTCCGATTTTAGTCAGTTTGTAATCATACAGCAATTAATTAAGCAGCTTTAATCTCTTAAGGGCTTTTTAGGGAAAATGAACAAAAAGCACAGAGAGAAGGCATTCATCACCAGTGCTCTCTCCAGGCAAAAATTTTAAAATTAAATTTACAAAATAAATGAAGCCACTTACAAAAGGTTTTCCTGGGAAGCCTCAGCCAAAGAGAATTAACCTTTAAAAAAGAGGCAATTACATGAAAGGGGCCAAGGGCTGGATACATACTACCCTGATTTGACACCAACCCAATAGGCCCAGATGACTTCTTCAAACAGATACAATCAACAGAGTCAGGAACGTGTTCCCAAGTGTCATTCCCACCCCAAGGAAAAGGGCTAAGAGCCCCCTTCTCAGGGCACCACATTACTTAGATTTCCCATCAGAATGACCTCCATCCTTCATAACTTCCCCTTTAATAAGAAAAAACAAAGACTGCATATACACACGAAACAAAGATAGTAGGACATGAGAAATTTGTATGGTGAATCAGATTCCAATGATTTGTGATAAATATGTTTGCTTTGTGAAATAGTGCATCTCTCATTCTAGCTGATAAACCCTCCCCATTATTCTATTTCCCTACCTTGTCTTTCTTTTTCTCCAAAGAATCCATGTCAACAACTCCATATGTGATCAATTTCACAACCAAGCAACAGGAGAGGGGAAATTTTTCAGAAAGAAAGTGTTCAGGTTTTAGTTATTAAGTATGGGAAGAATCTTAAAATACAGATAATACCTTAGTGGTTTTTGCCTCCTCCAAAGCCAAGCAGATTAAAAAGTAAGCCTCATCCCTCCCTGACCTAAACTGCTTTGCATATATTTGAAGTACTACTGCTCAGCTGGAAGTATGGGAAACAACAACTGTCAATACCATTGTAGGCACCACAGCAGGGCTAAGGGGGAAAGTCTGTAAGCTGGATCCATAATTTGGAATATTCTCTTACCAACAAGTAGCTTTTCACTCTGCACCTGAAGCTAAAACTTGTTGCTACTACTATGTAATTTCTTAAAATGAAAGTATTACTCTGGGGAAATATTTTAAAAATATATTTTTTTCTATTAAAAATATTTATCTTTTTTTCCAAAAACAAAAATCAGTTCCAACTGAAAAGTATTTTTCGAATTATCGGAGATATAGAAAAAAGTGGCAAGTGGAAAAATAAGTCTTTCCGACTGTCAATGAGATTAGCCTCCCAATAATACTAAGATCCAAAAGGAACTAACTGAAACGGCAGTAACTGGTGTTTTCTCTGTGGGCATTAGTAAGTCACCCTCTCTGTCTTCTGCAGACCCGTGCCAGCTCTTCTATCCTGGGCACCAATGTGCCCTCCAGCAGCCTTTGGAGGGCATATGTTGCTGGTAGGACCTAGAACTGAAGTGGTGTGAATATAAAGTAATGAGACTGATGTGTTTTTTAAACACACATCTGCATGTGTGTACGCACAGAGAACACAGGATACATACATTCAGGTGAGTGATACTCCCCACCAAAGCAGTCACTGAGGAGGTTCCACATATCACAATGATCACCAAAATGCTCACGGCATCTCTGGAACTTATCTCTGGGAACTGTTTGTGAGCGGCACACGAAATGGCTCTGGTGACTTTAAAGGTGCACCTCATTTGTGATTCCAAACCTCCTTGTTATCCCCCCTTCTCTTCCAGAGGTTTCAATAGCTTCTGACTAGTTTGAAATTTAAAATTTTCTCTCCTAGATCCCTAAAAGATTACAGATTTTCACAGAGAAGGGAGACAAGACTCCTGAGAAGAAGCAAAATAAGGGGATAGAGTGAATCCCTAGTGACCCTGATCAGTGAGTCATTGTTCTGGATTTTAGCTTCTGCCTGAATAAGAGGAAGAAGTTGGAATATTTAACCATTAAAGTCCCTTCCAGTTCTAACATTTTAGGAGTCTATGTTTCCAGATGTTTCTAGACTTTGAGGACAGTTCCAGACATGTTTTCACCAATGGCAACATTATTGGAAAAACGATGCAGTATCCTGTTGGGGCCACTCAAAGGGGACAACATACATTGGGATATATAAGCTCTGAAAGGTTTGTTAAATGTCAGTCATGTGACTTTATAGTAACAGCTCATACATGCACAGGGAATGTCAGCCCATCTGAGATTCCCTAAAATCACATCTTAATCCCTATTCTCAATGAGCCCAGATGGGCAGAAGCACCAAGCACCACCAGGGATGCAAAGACACATGGTGTCAGCCGCTAAGGAAAATAAACCCCAAAGGTCCATGGGACTGAATTTACCAGCTGCATCCAGCTAGATACCTTTCCATAGTATGGAGTTTCAGCATTGTTCTTGCCTGACTTCTGGGCAAAGTTTTTGGACTTTAGATCAACATTGCAGATAACCCTTGGCCACGTGGAGAGTAATAATGATGTCCAACTGTCTTTTATCTCACAGCCTGGAAAAAAGGAGGCTGTAAACTGTGGGGGGTGGGACTAATTGCACAGTAAAGGTTTATAGTTCCAGTCAATCTCAAGTATCTGCATGTGGGTTTTGCAAAATGGGTACTCAGTGCCTAGCCAGCTTCCCCTAGGCTCCCCTGGCATGACCTTGGGTTGTAGTCCATATAACAACCTGTTAGTGTGGAAAATCCATGGGATTTGTTGTCAGGAGACCCAGTGGTCAGTCTGGGATAAGCCCCTTTGTTGAGAGAACCTGAACACCTGCACTGCAGTTTCATCATCTAAAAATGGGGTTAGTCCCACTTACACGTTAGGTCTCCTGGTAAGACCAAGTTCAACAATGACTGATTGGTCTGTCAACTATATAGCATTAATCAAATGTTACTTTTTAACAGGGAATGTTAATTAGCTTTTGTAGAAGCATAAACTCACTGATCTCATTAGGAATATTTACTTGTGGCAAGGGTCAGGAGAAGGGCTAACATGATCTTTTGGAATCTGCCAAAGAACTATACTGTTCCACTTCTTTGAAAAAGATGGAACTTATTTTTATCTGCAAGGCCGATTTAAAAATACACTGTTAAAGGAAGTCAGGAGATCTATCGGTTGAGAAGGTATCCCCTCTTTCCGCTACCATTTCTAACTCTGGCCATTGTGCTCCTGAATCTCATTCCAAGTGGGTGCTGCCAGATTTGGCCCGAAGCCCTCAGGCCTGGGTCACCTAGGGGGTGGGGTGCTTCTGGCCTGGGTCACAGGGAAGCAGACACACAGTTCCCTTGGATATAGACTACAAAGGCCCTGGAACCTCTCAGAACCACAATGGGGTGTTTTGCCATGAAGAAAAACCCCAAGTCAGAACACTCTGCTCTTCAGTATAAATGACCAAGCCCAAAACAAAGACCTCTTAAAAGTAGGTAACACTGTTCATGAGGTGCTACTTGGCCCCGGCCATGTTGCTGGACCGTAAGAGATACTGATCCACGCTTCCTTTTCGCCGACTCACAGTCCGTCTCTCATTGTCAAACATGCGCTGCAATTGCAGAGCCAGCTGCCTGTCTTCTTCCTCTTGCTGCAACTTCTGCTCCATCTCTCGCAGGACTGGGTCTGCTGGGGCCAGACCCAACTCACCACTGCTCTGTCGCCGTTTCTTAAGGGACCCATTTTGTTCCAAGTGCTTGGTCTTACAGTGTCTTTTCCGGCCCCGACGCAAGGCAGGAAGTGGCTCCTCACCTAGGTTGTCTGCCAGGACACCATTGGGCAGATCAAAATGATTCACTGTCTGCAGCTGTTTCTTTGTTTTGAGGACCCCACCTGAAACACTGTTTTTGGGCAGCACTGAATTAATCGCCGAGATCTTCATGGCTGTGCTTATACAAGTTTTGTCTAACTTGGCATCTGGGGTTGACCCTGACCCTTCAAACTTTTCTCTCAAAGAAGTCCCACTGGCTCCCGCTCTGAATTCTGAAGAACAGCAGGTTTCCAATGGGATCTCAGTGCTCCTTTTACTGTCACTGCCCTGTTGTGCTTTTGTTTGGCTAACAGAGGGGAAATAATCCGGGTCAGCGGGGGCAGGTCCAATACACTCAGAGAGCACATGCCCCCTGGACAGTCTTGTATTTAAAGCCAGACGCGGCCTCTCCTTGCTAGAATGGGTAACTTCAGAAACGAGCATGTCTTCCCCTGTTTCTGGAGCCAAGGAGGTGAGGGTGGCTTTCGAAAGGGTTTTTTTGATCTGCCGCTCCTGGAAGATCTGCTCCCACTTTTTGAGGATCCGTGGACTGGCCTCATAAGAAGTCTGCTTCTGTAGGCTTCTGTTTAGGTTGCGGGGTGTTGATTTGATGATGAGGGGACTTAGCACACGGCCATCGGGGAGTCTCTTGGGAGGAGTACATGGTGAGCAGACTATGGGCTTGAAATGGTTCAGTTCTTCCGAGATGCTGTCATTGCTCTCAGGGCTGATGGAGCGCTCGGGCTTATGCAGGGAAGCCAAGGATGAGAGGGAGCTGAAGGGCAGACGCTTTTCAATGGTCAAGTCAGGGGCGGAGAGGCAGCGGTTGTTCTGAGTGGACAAGAGGACACCAATGATGGGGTTGGAGGTTGGGGTTATAGTTGTGACCTGAAAGAGGTTAAAAAGATTATACATACATACATATATACGTGTGTGTTTTTCTTCATAATTCCTTCATAATGGTAGAGAGATAGGGAGGGAAAGGATAAGAAAAGGGATAAAGAGTGATATAAGCCTAAGAAAAGGGGAAAATCCTTAACCTAGAATGTACAACATTTTCAGAAATTCCTACAAACTTGAAACAATACAATTAAAAATCTATAGGGAAAAAAGTCATCTAGAACTTCTAAAAATGTTCGTCTGTCAACCCTCATGCCAACCATCTGGCTACCAATTCACACTGTCTTCCCATCATAGCTATTTATAAAATTCCCCAACGTAACTAGTCTGCCCAGGACCCTTGTGCCTCTTCTCTTGGAATGGTTTCTTTCCTGGCCATGGACAGGCGGTGGCAGATGGGACTGGATGCCCAGGGCCTGTGTCTGAGGTGTACCTTGGCTTTGCTGGTTGGGGCTGCTCGGAGTCTGCTCCTCGTTCTGTCCTGAGCAGTGTCACTGCAGCTCTGACTCCTTTCTACCTTTAGGTTCCTAAAAAAGAATAAATAAAAGACAAATAGTCAAGCGTAGCCCATAATACTAGCTAAGGGGAAAAAAATGAAAATCCCTTCTGTCTTTT
The DNA here is from genome assembly GCF_000147115.1 of Myotis lucifugus. Lineage (NCBI taxonomy): Eukaryota > Metazoa > Chordata > Mammalia > Chiroptera > Vespertilionidae > Myotis > Myotis lucifugus. The sequence continues at coordinate 232,867 of NW_005871361.1, forward strand.
CAAAGCCACCCACCAAGAAAGACAATTCCTTTGGGCAACTGCAATGGGAAATGAGTTAATTTAGTAACAAAACACATTCAAAGAACAAATCCTGTCAAAAGAAGAAGAGTTCTCCAGAGAGGACATTTGGTTTAAGCTTTTGTTTCCAAACTAGAACTGCTTTAATAACACAAGACTAATGGCTGTTTTGCTCATGCACCTTCCTTAATAGAGTGGACACACTGTTCAATCACCTTTGCAAACAACAGATTTTCCCCCTTCAAATGTCTCCACAAACAATCTAAATCAGCCATGAAACAAACATTTAAGTACCTACAAATATGTAAGTACCTACAAAATGCCATTCACTGATGAGCATTATCTGGGCAGTGAAAACACAGAGAAGAATAAGGTATCATCTAAGTCTTCAAGGAATCAGAGTCCAGTGAGGTATACAAATAAATAATTCAATACCATACAGTGAAATGGTACACCAAAAAGTGTGCCTAAAAGACAGACTGGCATAAAAGAGGGGGTTATTAGTTACTTGGGATGGAGTGAGAGCAGGGCTGGAAAAGCCAAAAGTCAAGGTGGACACACAGTCATGCAGATTATTCCAAGCAGAAATTATTTCCTTAAATAGTTTTACTTAGCTTTGGAATGGAACACATCATTTCTACTTTTTTTGTAGCAAACGACTTACTTTTAAAGTTTTACTATGTCAGAGAAAATTTATAAAGGTGGTAATAAGGTATATTTTCAGGGTACCTCTCCTCTTCCTACATCTCTAGCAAAGGTCTGTCCTACCTATGACTTCCATTCCAGCATTTCTGTGTTATTCTCCCACTCAAAACTTCTCATCCTATGTCTTATGGCCACATCACCTTGCTAGATGGCTTCAATCTGATGAACAAATCTATGCTATGTTGTCAACAGGAGAAAGTGGTGGCCAACCTGCATTACATGTCTGCACTTCAAGAAAATTCAACACTGAACCTAAACAATGTGAGAGTTGTACCCTCTAGTGTGAGGTTTATTTTGGAACAGGTAGCAAACTTCAACATCCCCCTATAAAGGCAGCTTAGAAGTCAGCTTGGTGTGTATTTTACCTAGACCAATACTGAAATCCATTTGTACTCCCAGAACTTACACAAACTGTCAGTGTTGTAAGCCACCCAGAAGTAAACTGGATTGCAGATTAAAATGTCGCAGTGAATAACATGTACTTTGGGTCAGGGGGAATGGATACGGAGCTGAAAAAGACAGCATTATTATTTCAAATATATGACTTGTTTGGCATGATTTCATTGGAGAAAGAAGTAGACACTTAGACATTAATCAACCTAAGAAAGAACTTGGTAACTTTCAATAGTCAGAGCAGTTCAGTGATAGCCCTAGGAGGTGCTGAGCTCTGTGTCATTAGGTGTTCAAACTGAGGCTACACCTATACTTTAAGGTCCAAACATTCCATAATTAAGAATTAGCTTAATATATTTTTAAAAAGTGTTTATAAATCCTTTTCATCAGCAGTAACAGAGTCAAATTTAAAGACACTGACTACATGCCCAAGTTATCAGAGGTACAAATGACAAGTACCTAGTGGTAAGGAGAACCTCTTTATATACACACTAAATGCGATTTGTGGTAAAAATAATAAAAAGGCCCAGGAAGGAAAGCTACATTTGCATCACTCAAGCACACCAGAAAGACACCCAAAGCAGTTTCTGATAATTTAAAATCTTTTGGGTAAGCCTCAGTATAACTGAAATTGTCATTGCTTCTTCCATTCATTTGGTCAGCAGACTTTACTGAGTGCCAACTCTGTGCAAAGCAATAGAGACGGACTGACAAAAAGGTAACCTTGACCAGCAAGTGCATCCAGTCACTGAAGTCCACCGCACCAGAGAAGGACAGCGCTATAGGAAAGCAGTATTTATATACTGCTAAACTCTCTAAAGTTCTTTTAAGAGTTTTATAGTTTTAGCTCTTACATTTAGGTGTCTGGTCCAATTTGACTTAATTTTTGTATATGGTGTGAGGTTGGGGTCTTCTGTAACTTTATTCTTTGGCATGTGGATATCCAGCTGTCCCAGTACCATATGTGAACAGACTATTCTTTCCCGTCAAGTGGTCTTGGCACCCTTATTGAAAATCAGCTGACCACAGATGAATGAGTTTATTTCAGGACTCTCAATTCTATTCCAAAGATTGATATCTCTACCCTTATTTCAGTACTACACTCCTTTGATGGCTGTAGCTTTGCAGTAAGTTTTGAAATTAGAAAAGTATGAGTCTCCACTTCTGTTCTTTTTCAAGATTGTTTTAGCTATTTGAGATCCTTTATAATTCCATATGTGAATTTTAGTATCAGCTTTTCATTTCTGCAAAAAAAGGAGACTGGCATTTTAATAGGTATTGCAATGAATCTGTGAAACCAGTCGGGGAATACTGGCATCATAATATTAAGTCTTCTAATCCATAAGCACAGTGGTATTTCCTTTTATCTAGGTCTTCTTTAATTTCTTTCAACAGTGTTTTGTAGTTTCCAGTGTCAAGTCTTACACCTTCAGGATTAAACTTATTCATAATTATTCTATTCTTGTTGATGCTATTGTAAATGGAATTGCTTTCCTAATTATATTTTCAGATTGTTCACTATTAGTGTATAGAAATTCAACTGATTTTTGTATCCTGCAACTTTGCTAGTTTATTAGTTCTAATAGTCTTTCATGAATTCTTTAGGATTTCCTATGAATAACATCAGGTCACTTGTAAATAGAGTAATTTTACTTCTTTCTTTGCAATCTAGATGCTTCTTTTTTCTCAACTTTACTGAGATATAACTGATATATACAGAGTGGAACAAAAGTAGGTATACAGTTTTGAGTACATGAAACACAGTTTATTCTTGTATTATTATTTATTAATTGTATTATTTTCCATACAAACAACTGGAAACCTACTTTTGCCCCACCCTGTATTATAATGTCGTGTAAGTTTAAGGTTATTTTCTTAGTGGTCACCCTGGGGATTATAATTAACATCTTAATTTATAACAATCTATTTCAAATTACTATGAACTCAACTTCAATAGCATACAAAAACTTTGATCCTATATATAACTCTATCCCCCCATTGTGTTGTTACAGGCACACAAAGAATCACAAAAATCATGAATGTGAAAATATTGTATAAACAATAAACATAATATACAGATATTATTGTAGTATGTGGCCACCTTAAGAAGCTTCAAAATGCTGGCTGAAAATAGTCAAGAGCAGTAAACTTGATATTATTCTTAGGCCTGAAAGAGCTCAAACAATACCTTCACTAAAAACAGGGAAGTAACTATCCTCCCACCTTTGTATACGTCAGTTTCTGTATCCCCAAACCCTAACACAGTGCTGGGCACATAGTGGATACAGTCAGTAAGTTTCTTGTAAATGAATAAAAATATGTATAGAAATGCCTCTTTTCTTTAAGGAAAGAAAACTTTAACATTTATTAGGAATCTATTATCTGTCAGGCACTGTGCTAAGTGCTTTAAATGTAGTGTATCTCATTTAATCCATACAGAAACCCTATGAGATAGTTATCACCCTCCTCAATTTATGAAGAACTGAGGGAAGTTATCTTTCCCAGGTAATACAGCTAAAGCCAAGATTTCACCCTGTATCTCTATGATCCCAGGCCTGAGCTCTTTCTACTGCAGCATACTGATCTCACAGTCTACTTTACTTTGCCATAGAACAAAACTAGCAAGTCAGGGAAGCTCTCTCTCCCAAACACAAAATTAAATCATAAACAAGAGGAAGCAGCATTGTCTGAAAGGCAACTGGTTTAAAATTTCCACTGCCAAGAAGCCAGACTGTTTCTGGGATGTCTAGTTAGGCTCAAAATGCCCATAACCACAATGACTTACAAACAAAGAAAAGGAGGGACAGCCAGTATAAACATGCAGCTGGACAGCTAGATTTAATCCTTATAAAACACTGCTTAAAAAGTTTTCAAATGTTAATGCATGGTATAAAACATCAGACAGCTCATACTCTCAATTGCTCACTCATCACTCTCACCCATACCACATTAGTTTCTTTTAATCAAATTCTCAGGTCTGACAGAGCTGAGTACCACCAAGAAGCTAAAGGCTGGAGAAGACCCTCCTTCCAGCCCCTGGCCTGGGTGTGTGATCCCCTTCACCGATCCCCAACCCCACAACATACACACATATTTGAATGAAACCAGCAACTTCCTTAGGCCTAGTTGTAGCTGCCATACAACTAGAAATGGGTGAAATTTTGTGACAATCCTTCCCTTGTGTATTTATGATCTGGGTTATCGGGCTTGTACATACCAGTATTCTTTCTTTTTTTAAAGTGTACAATTACATTTTTAGTATACTCAGTTACTAAGCATCACCACAATCAATTTAGAACAATCCATCACCTCATACCCTTTAACTAATACTCCCAAACCCCACCCTTCTCCTCCAGCCCTTAGCAACCACTGGTCCACTTTGTCTCTACATATTTGCCTGTTGTGAACATACACTAGTATTCATTTGCAGATGAACAAAAGCACTGTTTCCACAGCATAATGCAAAAGGATTTGAGTCTCCTCAAACAGCATGATAACTGGACAGCTTCTTAGATCTCTGTAGCAACCTGGTATCTTTTTAGAACAGGCAGGGTATAAGTTATCCAGCAAAGAGAAGAAAGGGAGCTTTCTGCTGCAAAGGTAGATCATTTCAAGGCAAAGATCCAAGCACAGAGCCTTTTAGCACAGGGTTCTGAGAATGGTTTGATAGAAAGAGCATAGATTTACAGTCAAGAGAGAACTGAGTTCCAATTCCATCTGTCACTCCACAAAGGTGATACATTCTTGGGTGAGTTATTTAACTTCCTTGAACTTCATTTTTCTTAGCTGTAAAATGAGAATAATATTACATATCTTGTAGGCTTAATGTGAGAACTAAATGAAATGAGGTAAAGCATTCAACAAGGCAGGAAGCACTGGGAAAAAGCTAGCTCCCTCACCATCTGGCCAGGCCTCCTGAAAACTACCAGGATATTTCTATCCTATTATATCAGAGATATTACTGACACCTCTAAAACCTGCCATTCTTCTTAAGTTCCACATCACTTCTCCTTAAGTTATTTTCACTTTCTAGCCATATTCCATTACTTTTAACAGCATAGGGATCTATAAGAAGGTCATGGAGACAACCAGTTTTTTTTTTTGTTTGATCTAGTAGAGAAGAAGGTCATTAGGAGTAAAAAAAAATAAAATTTAAAAGCAAACAAACCAGTTTTTTAGATATTTAAAATAAAATTTAACTTTACAATTGTATATCAAGTTAATTTTTTTTCAATTAACATATATTTTGTGATTAACTTAGAAGTGACCTAGGTTTAACTATTATTCTGTCTGCCTATTTAGAAGAAGTTTCATTTTCGAAGGGCTATAGAACTTCATTAATAGTGCTGCAAAGCCCTCTTATAAGCTTTTAATTTCTTAAATGAAAATAGACCAAGCTGTTGGCAAGACTCAGCCAGAATCTGTTGATGGATTCCTTCTAAAATAACCATCCTATCAGACCTACTCATGCTTACCTCCTTCATGCTTTTGGGCTCAAGAAAGAAAAGTTTATAAAGTAGGTAAGTAAAACAAATGCAGACTTATTTGATTTAAATACAGTTGTAAAAACTTTAAAAGCTTTTACATATGAATACTCTTTAGGAAAAGAACTTTCAGAGAAAAACTTTTGTTGCTGCTTGACAGAAAAAGTGCAGTTGAAATATCCAAAAACTGTTAATCATGCTAATTCTTCATTTTTTAAAATTGTGGTAAAATATCTTATATAATAAAAGCCTAATATGCTAAGTGTCCAGTCATCTGGTCAGCCATTCAACCAATCAATTATATGCTAATGATATGCTAAGGCCACTCAACTGCTTGCTATAACGTGCATTGACCACCAGGGGGCAATTGACCGGTTGACCAGTCACTATGATGTGCACTGACCACCAGGGGGCAGACAGTAGACCAGTTGCTATGATGTGCACTGACCACCAGGGGGCAGACAGTAGACCAGTTGATCAGTTGCTATGACGTGCACTGACCACCAGGGGGCAGACGCTCCGACCGGTAGGTTAGCTTGCTGCTGGGGTCCGGCCAATCAGGACTGAGCGAGACGGGTTGGACACGCCCTGGAGCCCTCCTGCAGTCCCTCCATGGCTGCCAACCTCCCACATCCCTCCCTGGCCGATCATGCACCAGTGGAGTCCCTCGGCCTGGCCTGCACCCTCTCACAATCCGGGACCCCTCAGGGGATGTTGGAGAGCCAGTTTCGGTCCAACAGTGGAACAACCAGTTGCTATGATGCTCACTGACCACGAGAGGACAGACGCTCAATGCAGAAGTTGCCCCCTGGTGGTCAGTGTGCTCCCATAAGAGGAGCGCTGCTCAGCCAGAAGCCAGGCTCACAGCTGGCAAGTGCAGCAGTGGTGGCGGGAGCCTCTCCCACCTCTGCGGCAGTACTAAGGATGTCCGACTGACAGACATCCCCCAAGGGCTCCTGGACTGCGAGAAGGCACAGGCCAGGGTGAGGGATCCCCTGGAGTGCACAAATTTCATGCACCAGGCCTCTAGTTCGTAACATAAAAGTTACCATTTTAACCATTTTAAGTTTACAGTCACATTGTTGTGCAACCACCACCAAGCTAATTCTTTTTCAATATATCCAGATGCTTCAACTCATTGTCAGCACTAACAACCCTATATTGTTTTCCCAAATAACATTTGCAACTGGAACTCAATATTTTCTTAAGGAAAAAAGCATGTTGACTAAATAAGAGATGCAATCCACAGTATTACCATAATAGATTTTCCAACCTAAGGTTTCCATGACATCAGTAAACTATTTCCTAACAATCAAATCCAACTGTTTTAATAACTATACTAATAACTGAACTCAGCCCACAACCTTGGATATTGTTAGAAAATGAATACTGAAGTCCAGAAATGTGTAATACTGATCACAAACATTTCTTAACAGTAAATTTTAAGTGAATATATTCCTATAAATTAGACCCATTGTGGCTCAATGATATAGGATAAGGATAAGGATGGGCCAAAGAGCAGGAAAAGAAGATATAGTACAGATATTCCAGAGCCACACATAATCAAAAGCACACCACACCATTTAGGCTTTGTTTTGCCCTTTAGAGAAGAATTTTCTAAGTTCCTTGATAGGCATTTCTAGGTATTGACATATTAACCTGCAACTAGCTTTAAAATAATTAATTACAAGGGTAGACACTGGAACTGGTGATAAATAATTCATCTGTCTAATAGTCACTCCAATTAATTGGAGCAATTTGGCCTTGGCATCATATTTGGATATTAATAAAAACATTTCCAAGTCATTCTAAATTGTGAGATACTGATTAATCACAGATCGGCTAAAGCAACGTTGATTTGTTTCAGGAAGTATTTATTGTGACTTGATTGGAAGAATGACATGACCTTTATCTCTTTTCAGTAGATCCCTCTTATAATCAGTAAGATATGCCTGCTATGAATGGGGGGGGGGGTCCATATACACAATCAGCAGCTGACTATTCTTAGTCAAGCAATCTTTAACTTTAGGGGGATCTATAGTTAACTCATATACACAAAGCAAGCGTTTCATCTTCATCATAAACGTGAAGTACAGTGGCTTACATCTTACATCCTACCTATTGGGTCCTAATGACATCAGTCCAGCCTAAGTGACAACAATACAGTGTCCATTCAACAAATAAATGAGGGAATAAATATTCTAAGAAAGGGCCTTCCTGGAACAAAGAGTTACCATTACTAGAGAAGGGAAGGCATTTAGGGGAAGGGGAAGTGACTTTTACTCTCAGAAAACAGGAAATCAGACTATTCTAAAAGAATATATACAAGCTAGAGGCCCGGTGCACAAAATTCATGCGGGGGGGGGGGGGGGGTGGGCCCCTCAGCCCAGGCTGGACCCTCTCCAATCCGGGACCCCCTCAAGGGAAGTCTGACTGCCGGTTTAAGGCCCATCCCTGGGATCCGGCCTAAGGAGGGGAAGGTATCCCCCTACAAAGGGGGGCCCCCGGGCCCAAATGCCCCCCCCCCCAAACGGGAACCCCCAAAAAGTTTTTGGTGGGCGGGGGTGACCACCCCTAAAAGTGCCCACCCCCCCCGCGGGTGGGTCCCCCCAATAGAGCCCCCCGAGGGGGCCGGGTAACCCCTATAGGGCCCCCCCCTTCTGAGG
>NW_005871361.1:241234-285138 GCF_000147115.1 Myotis lucifugus
TGCCCCCCCTGCCAGCTTGGTCAACCCCAAACTGCCCGCTCTTGCCGGGCTGATCCACCCTCTTAACTGCCCCACCCCACTGGCCTGGTCGCCCCTTACTGCCCCTGGCGGCCTTGTTCACCCCTTACTGCCCCCCTGCTGGCCTGGTCACCCCTAACTGCCCCCTGTCTACCCCAGCTCCCCCCCCCACTGCCCCGCTCTGCCGGCCTTGATCACCCCTAACTGCCCCACCCCACTCACCCAAACTGCCCCCCCCCTGCAGGCCTGGTCACCCCCACGCAGCCTGCTGTTCAGTCGTTTGGTCGTCCCTCACTAACCCCCCTGCTGGCCTGGTCACCCCAACTGCCCCCCCCCCGCCAGCCTGGTCACCCCCAACTGTCCCCCTCTGTAGGCCTGGTCACCCCACGCAGCCTGCTGTTTCGGTCCTGACGGCCCCTAGCTTTTTATATATTAGAATAGGATTCAGATACAAAAACTACATCAGCGATCACAATAGTACATATTTCATAACATTCTTAAATATGGTAGCTTTTTGGGTCATATTTATTAGTGACTAGCTATAAAAAGCCTTCAAATAAAAAGGGTCCAGGTGTATGTCCATAGGGGCAGCAAGAGAGATCTACTTCACAGTGTTGCTGGGAAGGAAGAGAGGAAGACTAGAAATAAAGGTGAGCAATGCCAGCTTTAAACAAACAAAAAAAAGATTACAAAGTAAGTAATGATTGTCTTTATCATCTTTATATTAAAACAAATCATGGCATGTAGTAGCTGCTCAAAATGAATGATTCCTCTATTTGTTCTTCCCTTCCTTTTCCCTCTATCCTTTCTTTCCTCCCTCCCTCCCTCCCTCCCTCCCTTCCTTCCTTCCTTCCTTCCTCCATCCATCCAAACCGGCATTTTTCCCCAATCATCCAACATCCAATTCAATTACTCCCTCTTTTCCTCCCATGGGCCTGCAAAATCTAAAGGATCAAGAGGTTCCTCTGGCAAGGTCTTAAAAACTTTTCAGCAGTTTTCCCTCTTGAAACCTATCAAGATATATTTTAGTTCTAGGCATTGAAAATAAAATCAACTCTGGTCTTCCTACTAAGAGAAAAAAGTCCACAGAGAGAACAGAGGACACGTCAGCGAGTAAGGCTGCATTGTTTCTTCCAGGATGGAAAGTTCACACTTTGCAGCAGAGCAGTTAGCACAATCTTATCTGAGGATACCAGAAATGGGTGAGATTCACTTTCTTTAAAAATTCAGGTCAGCCCCTTGTCCCTCAACCATATTTGAAAACCAGTTCCCACCTCTTTTCCCCACTCCCACCTCCCCCAAAGTGGCTACCACAAATACTTTTGCTCCCCCAGTCCCTTTTGCCCCATACCCCAAAATGAAAGAACCCTGACTGAATTCAGCATCAGCCTCTTACCCTGCCAGGAAAGCTAAGGAGTAGGAGCTGTTCTTAGAAACAAATGCAGAGCGATGTGTCTGTGTCATCTTGCCTCGGGAAGGTTCTTCATTCTCTGAATCTGAGAGACGCGCAGGGCACTGGCAGGAGAGAAGGGAGATAACAGTGTCCATTGGGGTTCCCATTGATTCTCCCATAGCTACTGTTTCAAATCTCTCCATTATGTCACTTCTACCTGAGCTCCAATCTATGTTTGTGTTTCCAACTGCCTCCTGGAGATCCCAATCTGGATATCCCAAATGTAGCTCAAACTTTATATATCCAAAATCAAACTATCTTCTTTAAGCCACACTACCAACCCAACTGGAAGCCTCCATGTCATCTATGACTCTTTTCTTTCCCTTTCTTTGAGGAAATAATAAATTATATAGAGGTTTTGAGTACCCCAACATTTCTAAATATTGTTTCATTTACTGTTTATATCAACTCTATTGAGAAGGGATTATTAGCTGTATTTTACAGATGGAAAACTGAGGCTCAGAGCAGTTGATTTGCCTGGGACTGTAGAGTTAATAAGTAGCTGACACTGGTTCTTAAATCCAGAACATTTGTCTCCCAACTACCTCCATGCTATTTCCACTCTACTCCATTCTACTGCTTAACAGTGGTTCTCAACCTTGGCTGCACATTAGAATCACCTGGGAATCCTTTTAAAATCCTGATTTCTGGGCCTCATCCTCCGGAAATTCTGTTTCATTGTTATGGGGTGGGGCCACAACATTAGTAACAAAGAAACAGAATTTCCGGAGGATGAGGCCAGAAATCAGGATTTTAAAAAGATTCCCAGGTGATTCTAATGTGCAGCCAAGGTTGAGAACCACTGTGCTAAAATGTCTCTCATCTAACTCTTCCCATGTATACTCAATTGTCATTGCCTTTCCTTAGATTCTCATCATCTTCTGCCTGGACTATTGCAATGTCTACTACTGGTCTCGCTCTCTTCCGCCTTCCTTCCTTCTAGTCCCCTTCATACTATCAAACACACAGAATCCTGCTTAACTATTGGTAACTTCAGGATAGAGTCTAAACACCTCAGCATAACTCAATAATCTTCAAAACTAGACTCAACTTTCTTTCATAGTTTTTCTCATACCAGTTCCCACACAGAGAACTCCTTGAATTCTAGTACAACAAAACTACTTTCTGCTCTCCACATGTACCATAATAGTCTTTCAAAACCTCTATTCTTTTGGACATGCTATTCCCTCTGCCTAATATTCCCCTTCCACATTCTCTGCCTCTAAAATACTCACTGGCCTTTCAGAGGCATCTTAAATGTCACTTTCTCCGAAAGGGCTTCCAAATATCCCTAGAGTCAGCCTTTTCCACCTTTGTTTTATTTTGGAATCTTTTTTTTTTTAGTCTTTTCAATTTACATTTGAAGTTTCTTTTATATGTGCCTTTTGCATTCAATATATAGTGAGTATTATTTGCCTTGTTACTCAATAAGAAAGTCTTTTTAGAGGGAGCAAATAATCTCACTGAACTCTAGTTTCTTATTTAAGAGTGTCTTCTGCTTCAGACAATAAACTCGGTGAGAGCAAGTGACCATCTTTTTTTTAAGAATCCCAATGCCATTATAGAGCAGGTAAACAAAACATATGTAATCATTTAATGATTAACCAGTTAGCTAATGATCAAATGACTACCAAAACCGAGAGTTACAGACAGAGGCATGCAAGACATCATCTTATGGCTCAGAGTACCCTGCATTCCTGAAATGCTTTGTTATTCTATAGGCTGACAAATACATATACATACAATAAGCTATGTTTCCTAATACAGTGGGGCCTTGACTTACGAGTGTCCCGACTAACGAGTTTTTTGAGATACCAGCTGTCTCTCAGCCGATTTTTTGCATTGAGTTGATAGAGTAATTTGAGTTAACGAGCTAGGTCTCCGAACGAATTAAACTCGTAAATCAAGGCCCCACTGTAGTTAGTCTTTGAGAAATAGGATTACAAATTACAGGGAAGCTTTTCAGATTTTGTAGGGTACAACTCCTTAAAGAACTCTGTTGTACAAACTGTTCACTGGAGAAACTTTTAAACAGTACTAACCCATTATAAAATTTTATATAATATTCTCTTTTCAACTCTGAGAGAAAAAAAAGCTTTGACATCTATAGACTCAACAGGGAATAAATAATGGCAATTTCTATTTAGGTGTTTCCACCTAATCAATTCACTACCAAATAAGAGAATGTCCAAGTCCCAGCTCTATTACTTAGCTATCAGGGCCACTGTAGGTTAGCTGTTTATCTTTCTGAGCTTCCGTTTTCTCATCTATAAAATAAAGATTGCTCCATCTACTGTTAAAAGGAGTTAGTATATTAACAAGTAGTAAGTGCTCAACAAAAGATATATTTTTATCAAATTAAATACTATTAATCTTTTAAGAAAAAAACTTTAGCATTATAATAGATATCACTAGGTTAGTTTTAATTATTGAAAAATACATTTACATTATTATAAATAATTATATAGATAGACGGTACCTCCCCCATCTCTCTATATTTCCATTCCCAAAAAACCTAGAACCATAGGAGAGGAAAAGATTTACCTCTCATCTTTCCCTTTAGGTAAAAATAAGCCTATTGCACTACAAATTCCTAAAATGGTATAAAACATGCATAATAAAATCCCCAAAGTGGTATTTTTTAATTTACATAAAAAATTTAAAAGAATGACAATATCTAGAGTTGGCAGGGTGTGAGGAAATTAGTTTAGTACTTTCTTAAACTACCAGTGGGAGTATACCTATATACAAACTTTCTGGAGGTCACATTAATAATAAGTACCAAAAGTCTTAAAAAGGACACTCCCCTTGACCTGGTCATTCCACTTCTGATAATTTATTTATTCGAAGGAACTAATCAGAATGGTGGTTTAAGATAGCAAAATATCAACAGGAGGTTAATTAATTAAATTAATTCTACTGTAAAGAATATCAAGAGACCACTAAATAAGGATGTAAGATTCTTTATTTACATGGAAAAACATCCATAATTTAATAATTTATAAGAAAAGGTTTAAGAGAGTATGCACACTGGGTTCCATTTTCTAAAAATAAAAAATATATATTTAGTATATATGCACTTAGAAAAGAAGTTTGGCAAGACATTTACTAAAATGTTTATATAAGTTATCTCTAGGTTGTGGGATGACAAGCAATTTTTCACTTTCTGCTTTATAATCTTTGGTACGACTATAATTGCTATACCAAATTGTTTTCCAACAATTCACATTATTATTGATATCAATTGTACCATAAAAGTAATAAAATAAACACTGCCAATTTTATTTCCATTCCGAGCAAATAACAGATGATAATTTTTGATTCTGGAATAAGCACTTTCCTTCCTCCATTTGAATTCAACTTGACAAACTTGCATCAAACACTTGCCATATGCAAGGTAGTGTAGGAAATTTTAAATTAGGTTAAGACATTCCTATACTCAAGAAACTTACAAATCTAGTAAAGAAACACAAACACGCAAATAACCATAAGATAAGGGAGAATGAAATAAGTCCTATAAAAGTTACAAAGTAGAGGGAGGGGTTCTGGGAGGGCAGAATGGAGTAGAGAGAAGTGGGGAATCTCTATAGGTTCCAGGAAGGCGACAACTTTTGAACTGGACACTGAAAGAGGAATAGCCTGTCAACAGGTAAGTTGGGTGACATTTCAGTGAGATGAAGATGTGAGAGCAAAGACTCTAAGGAGGGAAAATACAGAGTATATACGTGGGGGAAAGCAAATAGCTCCATTTCTTAGAGTTTTGGGATGTAAGCAAGGATGGAAATACAAGCTAAAATAATACCAAGGACCTGAATGTTGGAGTGAAGAGTTCTCACTTAATTTCTCAGGAAATACAGAGTTCCTGAAGTTTGTGGGAAAGGAGTGAAATAATCAGTCCAACTCTAATCATAACACTCTCTATATAAAATTTAATCCTTCATCTGGCTTCCCTCTAAAATCTACTTGAGCTTCTATTTGGTCTCAATTTGAATGTAGCCTTGACTAAACTAAATGAAATTATCCATTCAACACCAAAAATTCTTAACACATATTTAAAGCAATATTAGAGCCACTTAAAAGGCCTCAAAAATATAAAAGCAAACAGAAAAATGGTAAAAATCACAAAACTCTAAAACTTGAAGTATTCATAGGTCATATTTTATTCAATGTGTTTTTGCACACAAAATTTTCATAACTGGCTATTACCAATAAAAACAGGTCTGAGAATGTGTACTTCTTGATTCCTTTTAAGATTAAAAGTAGTTTTATGCAATTGATTTCTATTTCAAAGATGATAATGGAAAAAGAAAAAAAAATCTTAGAGCAATTTCCCAGTCTTGACATGAATTAATACTAGAGATCATTTCCTGGAGAAAATCTGGATCTGGCAAGGCCAAAACAGCAGCAGGTACTCTTTCTATCCAAAGACCATAGCAAAGGAAAGCGAGCTTCTGCGTTGTTTCGCCTGTGGCCCTAATGGACTGTCCTGCTGGGGTGAAGTCACAGGCAGAATTGCAGTCTTTGGACCACAGACCATAATTGAGGCCATTAGTCAGAAGACATACTATATGCACAAGACTATCATATATTTCATTCCTAGCCTCTCTGATAGCAGTCTTTTTCCTTTTGTAGTTCCCAATAAACAGAGCATTAAGAGTACACAGCATTTTGTGTTTGTTAAACTGAATCTTTTAGAAGGCTGAAACCCTATAAAATGCAAATAGTTGTTTTTAATAATAATTAAATAATAAAATTATTATTATTATAACTGGATTCAAAAAGCCCCACATGCCTGTTGACAATCAGCAAATACTATCAATCCAAGAAAGCTTAAATAATTGAATTTTTTGAAATTCAGGAACAATGTCTTTGCAAAGGGTATATCAAAAGCACAGAGAAATTAAGTAACCTGGCCAAAGTTATAGTCTGTTTTAATGCTGGGGCCTGTTCAAGAGAGACTTCTGAAGCAGAGATTTTTTCCCCTCTATTCTGCTATATTGTCTGTCTTTATATATGGTAAAGCTCTATTAATTCTGGTTAATTAGAAAGATAACTAAAATACTAACAAGCCTGAATCATAAAATATTTTAAAAGATATGACTCTATAGATATGTTAAGCACATACAGAAAGCAATAAAAGATGTCCAATCCAATAAAACTTAATAAAGAAAAAACTCAATTATAATTACCCATTTGAGCTAATCAGTGGACCCTGCAAAAGTACTTTAAATATACCACTTCTAACCTTTTCCAGTAATTTGCTTGGTAAATAAGTAATGAAAAAATTTCAGGCAAGATTTAGCTCAATTAAAAGTCTAATTAGGTTACATTTAAACTATGTAATCTAATACCTTATTCTTAGTACTGTGCTGTTTAGAATAAAGAATAAAGGGAAATTCAAGCTTTAACAAAATCTAGAAGATATGACATACAAAACTCAAATATGAAGCAACACAAGTCAAAATATGTACAAAATTTACCACAAGTAGTCTACTGCACTAGGTTTTCCCTTTCACCATTTTCTCCCACCGTCAGCTTAATCTTTCTACACAAGTGTCGTTGTCCCATTCATAAATTACCTTCTCCAGCTCTCAGCTGGACACTAAATTCTCACAACACTTAGACTGCACAGTCAGTGACTATTAGTTGACCAACACAGGCCTTTCAGATCCCTGTCCCCTGCGCTAATTGCTGCTGTTGAGGCAGATGTCCATCAAAGCAGTCATCTACTTACACGCTCCAGATTGGTTTTCAGTACCAATGGCTCATCTCTTTTTTTCTGTTCGTCCATTTTCCTTTTCCCTGTTTCTGTGTCCTCTGGTAACAGCTTGTGGATTTTATCTTCGGAAGTTTTCTCCTCTTGTAACTTTTCTTCTTTCAGCTAAAAATACAAATCACACTGAGACAGTAGAATTTTAGGCAACTATAAACTTAAAAATATCTTTTCATCAGTAGTCTATTAGAATAAACATCACATGGCAGTTTTGAGACTATTTTCCTTATTGGATAGAAAACCCTCTTAATTTTTAATTAAGTTAGTTTTTACTTGACTCTTGCCAAGCATACACTTCATGGCTTAAGATTTAACTGCTCTGCATTCTTGAGCAATATGAAACCATACAAGCTAATACACAATCAAAAAATAAAGTTTATTCATTTAGTTAAAAGAGACTGAATATAAAAACCTTCTTATTCCCATAAACCAGATGGAAGTGTACTGGACCAGGAGAACAACAGAGATATAAGCCACAGAGGGTCAGAGAAGCTGGGCAAGGCAAAATGGGTCTTTAGGCCTAGTAGCAACAGAAAAAAATGACTTCGTCACAGTTCCAATGTCCTACAATTTGTGCTGTTAACCTTGCAGTTCAGAGAATAGGTCAAGACACATGACTTACAAAGAAATTTAAGGCAGAGGTATCTGCTCCTCATTTGGAGGAGGTAGCATGGCATTATGAAAATAAGATGGGCTTTGGGATAACATGGGTTCTAATGGTTCTGCCACTTATTTACCAGCTAGCTGATCTTTGGCAAATGAACCATCATATGCTCACCTGCATAACAGATAATGCTGCCCTGGCCGGTTTTTTTCAGTGGTTAGAGCATCGGCACACAGACTGAAGGGTTGTAGGTTCAATTCCAGTCAAGGGCATGCCCCGCGGTTGCAGGCTCGATCCCCAGCCCAGGTTGGAGTTTGTGCAGGAAGCAACCAATTGATGTATCTCTCTCACATCTATTTCCCTCTCTCTGTGTCTCTACCTCTCCCTTCCACTCTCTCTAAAAATCAATGGAAAAATATCCTCTTAAAAAAACAGACGTTACTTACTTTGCAGATATAGTTTGAAGAAGTAGATGAGAATAAAGTACTTAATGTTGTGTCTTGCTGTGTACTTACAGTACATCAAGAGTTTCCTTTCCTAATCTCCTTTTTATTCTATTTTCACTGCCCAGGGTTTTAATAAGATTTAAATGACAATGTATATCAAAGCAATTACAGGGTACTAATATTTTTAATCATACTTGCAAAAAAATATAAAACTAAAGAATAAATATTTTTCATTGGCTGTTACCTCAGTGTTAAAAAAACAATAAAGATTTAGTTTTATCTTCCTAATTTCTTTAGGTCTGATTCCTACAAGTCTGAACTAGTCTTTAACACACTGAGTCTAATTCAAGGTGATAAATATTAAAAGAACACCATACACAATGTTGTATCAGGAGATTCCAATGAAATAATGTACTCCCAACTCTTCCAAAGTCAAACAAGAACACACGAGGAAGAGAAGCAAATCCATATCCAGGGAGAAAGCAATCATAAGCGATGCTAACTGCCCATGTGAATGATCAGTGTTGATGATCTTATATGAGAAATTCTTGTTCAACAATTTGACCACAGGCTACCCAGAGGGGCATTTTACTTTAAGAGGATAAAGAGGTAGAGTGGCGCAAAAGAGAACAGGTTTTAGCATCATAATAATTATCATTTCCTGAACTCTATGTGCCAGGTGCTGAGCTTCCTCACTTAAGAAAACTAAGGTTTACGAGTTGGTAATGTGTTCAAATTCACAGTCATAGCCCTAGAGCTGGATTCAAATCTAGGTTTATCTCAGTGGTTCTCAACCAATGATTTCACCTCTCAGGGCACACCTGGCAATGTCTGGAGACACTTTGGTTACAACTTAGGGGTGGAGCGTGTGTGCTGCTGTCATCTAGTGTCTTGAGGCCAAAGGCTGCTACTAAACATCCTAAATGCACACGATAGCCCCCAATAATATATACATGCACAGAAGTTACAATTTTTTAAAAACTAAATATTAAATTTCCTTTAATATATTTTAGTGTTAATGTGTTTAGTGTGTAATGGTATTTACATACTATGCCCTATAGCTTTAAATATGTGTTTTAGAATGTATCCTTATGGCTCCTAACAATGTTTATCTCTGCTCTCAAAATTTTTGACAACAGCCTTGTGTTGCTGGCAAAACCACCTTTTCATTGCAGTGCTGAGTCTCTGCTAACACCGCATTGTCTTAGCAAAGCTAAAAATTTACACAGTTGAAAAACCCATATACCCATTTAAATCTTCACAAGATCATGTTGGCGTTTTCTCTATGCTGAGTTCTGTAGAAGTTATTTTTTTTGTCCTTTTGGTGGTTATTTATAAGGACTTGAGAACTTGGTCTCTAGGAAAGAATTTTTATACTCACGGAAAATGACTCGAGTGTCAGAAAGCAGCGTATAAACTTGAGTAAGAAAATATCAATAGCTGTTGCTTATTAAACTCTTCTATGTTCCAGGCATTACGTTTATAGAGCTTACCTCATTTAATCTTTAAGGGCTCTGTTTGTATATATCATTATCATTTCATAGACACAAAAAAGTAATACTCAGTATTTCCCAACGTCACCATGACTGAATACTGAAGAACTTGAATTTTATAGTAAACCATTGGTTTCAGATACCAGGGAGTCTCAACCACAGCATGACTGGCATTTGGGGTTAGATAACTCTCTGCTATGGGGTGGGGAGATTGAGCAGAGTCTAATAAGAAGGCTTATGCATGAATACTGGCCCAATCATTGGCTACCGAGGACAAAATGAGAAACTCTATCAACTGTATCTCAAAACTGTCAGTCTGAAGTGAGAAAAAGGGAAACATGTATTTACTGACTCCCACCTCCCAATAACCAAAGTTTGCTCCACATAGTGTTAAACACCCCTCACATTGGCTTGTACAACTTAAGTTCCCAAGGTAGGTACCACAGCTCCTACAAGAGAAAAGCCCTAGAGCTAAAAGCAGGAAGCAAGCAGTTGGCCCCTGAACAAGATCTCAGGTTGCACCAAAGTGAAGCTGCCCACTTCTGTAAGTGGAATGATTTTTATTGCTTCCTTTTTTAGATGCTAATTACTAGAGAAAAACTATTGACTTTTGTACATTAATCTCATCCTCAGTCAAACTACCAAGAATACCATGAAAATTTTCCTGAAAATGGCTTCACTTTGCCCTTACATTTAAAAATAAACTTTAACAAATCAAAGTATTATACAGTACACAGAAAAGTATACAAATCATAAATGTAAGGCGTGGTAAATTATATAAAATAAGCATATTCACATAACCATCACCCAGATCAAGAAATGGTATATTACCAGTATCTCTTGTGCCTACTCCTCACCCAAAAGTAACCACAATCCTAGCTTCCAACACCAAAAAAAAATTAAAAAAAAAACGTTTTACCTATTTCTGAATTTTACATAAGTGGAATCATATATGCATTATTTCTGTCTTTCTTCAGTCAACATACTGTTTGTAAGATTCATCCATGTAAGGTACATATAGTTTGTTCTTTCTCATTGTTTTATAGTATTCTATTGTTTGCCTACAAAACAATTAACTATTCTACTGTTAATGTATATTTGAGTAATTACTAGTTTTTGGCTATTTACACTTAAACCGCTATGACATTTTTGAATATCTATCCTGATACACATACTGTTCTGTGGGGTATATTCTAGAACAGATACTATTTACCCATCAGGTATGGGTATGCTGCCATGGTTGTCCAAACTGGCACAAATTACACTCTTACCCCCCAAAGTAGCAGAATGACAGTTGCTCTCAGCCTATTTGTTTATTTCAGACATTCCAATAAGTATATATATTACTGATTATGAATTCAATTTGCATTTCTCTTCTAAAGATGTAGAGGAGTTTTTCATATGTTTATTGCTTGGAAATCCTCTTTCACACAGTGCAGTGTCTATTCACATTGTTGCCCTTTTTTCTTTTACATATTTGGGTTCCCCCCTAGTAATTTGTACGAGCTATTTATATATTTTTGGACCCTTATCTTCAGTTTCACTTTCTGCAGTTTTAGTTACCTGCAGTCAACAATGGTCTAAAAATATTAAATGGAAAATTCCAGAAACAATTCATAAGTTTTAAATTTTGTGTGGTGCTGAGTAGCGCAATGAAATCTCACACTTTCCTGCTCCATCCCATCCCAAGACATGAATCATCCCTTTGTCCAGCAAATCCATGTTGTACATGCTCCCCACCTGTTGGTCACTTAGTAGCCATCATCTTGGTTTTCAGATCCACTGTCGTGGTATCATGGTGTTTGTGTTCAAGTAACCCTTATCCTATATAATAAAGAGCTAATATGCAAATGGTCATCATGCCATCACACCATCACGCTGTCACGCCAGGGCCGGGGACCTGAGGCAATGTCCCCCGCCCAGCGCCAGGCCAGGGGACCTGAGGCTGTGCCCCCCCCCGTCTGGTGGGGCTTGACGGGGGACCTGAGGCTGCTTGACAGGGGTGGGGCCGGCTGGGTCTGGGTCTCGCACGATTTCAAGGCTCACGCGGGTGGGCGGGGACTTGACTCTGGGTCCCGTGGCGCACCCCAGACTCTGACAGGAGGGAGATTTTCATATACATTTTACTAATTTTCTTTCATCTCTGACACTTCTATTATAAAGGGCAAATAGCAATATTAAAATATTTCCTCTAATTCCCTTTTAATGTGCATGAATTTTGTGCACTGGGCCACTAGTTTTATTATAATTGCTCTATTTTAACACTAGTTATTGTTGTTAATCTCTTACTGTGCCCAATTTATGAATTAAACTTTTTCATAGGTGTGTATACATAGAGAAAAATATAGTATATGTAAAGTTCAGTACTATATGCTGTTTCAGGCATCCACTGGGGGGGTCTTGGAACATATCCTCCACAAGTAAGGGGTACCATTATACAAAAGAAATGTATGTATTTATGTATGTGTGTGTTCATATACCTTTTCCCCCTCATACAGTAGCTTGCCTTTTTTACTCTCTTAGTAGTATCTTTTGAAGACACGAAGTTCCAGGTCTTAATGAAGTTTAACATTAGTGTTTTTATATCCTCTTTAAGAAAGTCTCCTATGTTATCTTTAAGGAGCTTATTATTTGAACTTTTACATTTAGATCTACAATCCACTTAGAATTTTTTAAAATTCAACTATGCTAAGGCATACTCTACATATAATAAAATGAACACTTACAGAATGTATATACCTCAATGAGTTTTGACAAATGAATGTATCTATGTAACCATCTCCCTAATCAAGATATAGAACATTTAACACTACAGTGTCGGGTGAATTTCCCGCCAAAATATAAGATGGCGCGGGCAATTATTTAGGTTTCCCGCGCAAAATCAGAGTTAGTTTAAAATGCCTATATCTTTTGAAGTATGGGTTCGATTGAAATGAAATTTTCGGTTTCTTGTGTAAAAAATGAAAATTTATTCAATCACAGACATTTTTTTATCTATTCAGTACATAAATAATTCAATATATATAAACTAAATACGAAAAACCCAAAAAATACTTATTACCTAAAAATATACACATATTTTTAAAGTTTAAAATAAAATTTTCATAATAAATCAAAACAAATAGAAATTAATAGTTTTTTAGCGTATGATATTTTTCAAAACACGCCCCTTTATGTAGAGGTATATTGCAAAATTTGCACATGTAGCGTGTCTCACTGCGCAATTTATGAACGGAACATACGCGACACCTTCTCAAAATGTTTTTCTTTTTTCCACTTCCGACAATTGCCTGTAACGTATGCTTTCTCATGTCCATCGATAGCCTGCATGGTGGATCAGATGTAGGTGGTTTAGCCCGCATTCCAGAAGTAGACGGTACTGGTTGAAGGTCTGGAACAATGTCCATGTCCTCTGGAATATCCGTCAACCAGTGGATAGCTGTTTGTTTCAAAAACATTTTAAAACCCATTTTTCTTTGCCTCACTGATTTGTAAACTGCATAAGAATTAAATAATGCGCAATTTATCATATACATTGCCAACCTTTTTGTCCATTTGACCGTCCTCCGCAATATCGAATAATATGAAAGGTATTGGTCGGCCCGGTCAACACCTTTCATATGTTTATTGTAGTCAATGAGTGCATTCGGTTTGACAATTTTCTTTTTGATGTTCTGTCAATATTCTGACTTTCTCCCATCTCCGCAGAATGAATCGAAGAAATCAGGTATACAGGCTTTTTTGATTGCCACACTTGTAACAATATATCATTTTTCCTTATAAATTTTGTTTCACCTTTTTTCAAAGAAATTGTTTGAAAATCTTTAGGTATACCTCGATTTTTCCGGATTGTTCCACATATTCTGAATTTGTTTTTCATAAGTGCTTCACAATTTGCGACGCTATTATAATAATTGTCCATATATATATGGTACCACGAATCAGTGTATGGAGACACTACTGTTTGTATCGTTTCCAATAATCGCTTTCCTTCGCCGCAATAAATTTCCATGTTACAGATATATCCTGTATCACTTTCGCACAACAAACGAACCAATATTCCATATTTAACGATCTTGCCAGCATTATATACCCTAAAGAATAATCTTCCCCTCCAAGGTACGATCCCTTCATCTAGTGATAATTGCTGATGAGGTTTGTAAATATTTATAAATTTAGGCACAAAATAATCTAGTACTGGTCTCACTTTGCAAAGTCTATCTGATTCATTTACGATATCCGCATTATTATTGAAGTGCCAAGCTTTCCATATCTGTCGGAACCTGTCTCTCGTCATCGTTTTACCAAAATATGGCGTCTCCGTCCATGGCTCCGTGGTCCAATAGTCATCTCTTCTATCTTTGCGCACCTGTCCCATGAGAACAATTAACCCTAAAAACTTCTTCATCTCTTGAGGGGTTATATCTTTCCACTTTAGGCTTTTTTTTGAAAGTTTGAAATTATTCCTATTTTGATTATAATACCTGTTTGACTCCTCTACAAGAAATTCAAAAAAATCATCTCCGATAAATAATTTCACGGCATCTTCTATATTATTTATAACAGCATCTAACAGTGTTTAATCCTTGATGCCCTAAAAAATCTTCTAAGACCGGTGGATTATCAACATGCGACCATTCTTCTCTCCCGCCTTCTATATCTGACTCTGAGTCAGAGCTGGAGCTCGAAATTCTTCGTCGCCTCAATGTCCTGGGACGCACCATTACTTCATCATCACTAGAATCTTCATCACTTGTACTCGCATTTTCAAGATCGCTATCACAAGAATAATTGGACAACTTGTCTGCACAAAACTCATCATCACTATAGTCTGAATGCTGCGACATTCTAGGTTAAAGCAAATAAAAATAATACTAACTGAAAATAGCGGTACTCCGATAGATATCTGATATAAAAAAATAATTATTATGCGAACACTTTGCGGAACGATTTTATTTTATTTGGTTAAAAAATTCTATATGAATGTCTTTATCACAATATATTTAAATATTTAAACACGTAATAATATTCACAAAACTCAAAACTAAAGACGTCCGGACACAAGAAGTATTTCTCAATAACTATTCTCTTTGCATGGTGAGATATCCAGGGATATCGGTTATAAAATGAGAAAACAATACATTGGTACCCTAACGGTATTGTACTCGACCAGCGCCATAAAGTGTTCTCTACTTACAAGGGATTTTTATGATACCTATTACCCCAATGGGTATGAAACGGTTCGCATACGCAGGTAGGTATCTTTGTGAACGGCAAACAAACAAATATTTGGTAATACGCAGTTACAATCGGCCCGAGTTTACACGTTTCCCGCACTCCACCGCAAATCTATATGAACCGAGTTAAGACGGCTCCCGCGGAGTACGCGCAATTCACGCGAGCCGACTTAACTCGTTTCCCGCAATCCAAGTGTTAAAAAATATATTTTATTGATTTTTTTACAGGGAGGAAAGGAGAAGGATAGAGAGTTAGAAACATTGATGAGAGAGAATCATTGATCAGCTGCCTCCTGCTCAGCCCTCACTGGGGATTAAGTCCACAATCTGGGCATGTGACCTGACCAGGAATCCAACTGTGACCTTCTGGTTCATAGGTTGATGTTCAACCACTGAGCCACACCAGCTGGGCACTATAGAACATTTTTACCACACAAGAAAGTTCCTTCAAACCAACTAGCAATCAATCTCCCACTTCATTCAGCCCTAGGCATCCCCTAATCTGATGACTATGACTACAGATTAGTTTTGCTTATTATAAAATCACACAGCATATATTCCTTTGTATCAGGTTTTATTCACTCAGCATATCTTTAAGATTCATCCACAATACTGAATTTATTATTAAGACATTCCTTTAGTGGATGAGTTATATTCCATTGTATAAATGTACCACAATTTGTTTATCCATTCAAGTGTTGGACATATGGGTTGCATTTAATTTTGGGTTACTATGAATAAAGTTGCTATGAACATTCATGTCTTGTGGACAGATGTTTCTATTTTGCTTGGCTAAATATCTACAAGTGGAATTGCTAGATCGCACAGTAAGTATATGTTTTAATTTATAAAGCAACTGCCAAAATGTTTCCCATGGTGGTTATACCACTTTACTGGCATACCTCAGAGATACTGCAGGTTTGGTTCCAGACCACCGCAATAAAGTGAGTATCACAATAAAGCAAGTTGTAATGTTTTTGCTGGTGGAGAGTCTTGCCTTCAATTTAAAAAAATGCAATATCTGTGAAGCACAATAAAGCGTAGTGCAATAAAATGAGTTATGCGTGTTTACTGTCACCAGCAATGCATTGTGACAGAACTATATTCTGTTCCGCTGATCTATATGTCTTTTCCTTATGCCAATATCATACTGTCTCAATGACTAGCATTATATGTGTCTTGAAATCTGGTAGTAAAGTCCTCCAAAAACACAGTCACAATTCACAGACAACATAATCCATGTAGAAAATCTACTAGAACCTACAAAAGGCTACTAGAACCACTAAATGAGTTTAGCAAGGCAGTAGGATAAAATATAAAAATCAACTGTATTTATATACTTGCATGAACAATTAAAAATTTTAAATGCCATTTATAGTAACATTGAAAATATGAAACACTTAAGATAAATCTGACAGAAGATATGGAAACTGAAAACCACAAAACATTATTGAAATTAAAGGAGCCCTAAATAAATAAAAGGATATATACATCATGTTGGTGGGTCTGAAGATTCAATATTATTGAGATGTCAATTCTCCCCAAATTGATCTGTTGATTCAATGTAATTACAATCAAAACCCCAGCAGGCATTTTTGTACAAATTGGCAAGTCAATACTGAAGTTCAGACGGATATACAGAGAACCAAGAATAAGCAAAATAACTTTGAAAAAGAAGAACAAAGAGGATTAACACTACCAGATTTCAAGACTTATTATAAAGCTACAATAGTCAAAACAGCATAGTATTGGTGTAAAAACAAACAGATCAATGGTACAAATAGAATATAGAGCTTAAACTCACAAATATATGGATGACTGGTTTTTAACAAAGGTGAAAAGAAAATCCAACCGAGAAAGGAGTCTTTTCAACAAACGGTGCTGGAACAACTAAGACATCCATATGCACAAAAAGGAACTTGGCTCTATTCCCCAGGCCAGATATCAGAATTAAGTTAAAATGAATTATGGACCTAAACATAAAGCCTCAAACTCTGAAACTTCTAGAGGAAAACATAGGAGAAAATCTTTGTGGTTTTGAGCTGGGCAAAGCATTCTTAGAAAAAAATTTATAAACTTATGCACTCTAATTCTGAAAGTTAAAAACTTCTGCTCTTCAAAAGACTACAAGAGAATGAAAAGACTGACACTGGGAGAAAAATATTTGCAAAGCATATCCCTGATAAAAGACGTGTATCCAGAATATATAAAGATCTCACAAAATACACAATCCATTTTTTAAAAAAAGAGCAAAAGGTATGAACGAACATTAAACCAAAGAAAATATACAGAAGGCAAACACATGAAAGATGTTCAACATCATTAGACATTAGGAAAATGTAAAGTTAAACCAGAATGAGATAACCACTACACACCAATTAGAACTGCTACAATTGAAAAGACTGACCATAACAAATATTGGCGATGAGAGAAACCAGAACTTTCATACACTACGAGTAGGAATTAAAATGGTAAAATCATTTTGGAAAAGTTTGGCAGTTTCTTTAAAAAAAATGAAACTTATACCTAACATATAATTTAATGATTTTACACCTAAGTATTTACCTAAGAGAAAACAAATTACATATCTATACAAGGACTTGTACAGGAATGTTCATAGGAAGCTTTATTTATAATAGTCAAGAACTGAAAACAACCCAAATGCCTATCAACAGGCAAATAGAGAAACAAACGGACAAAACCAGACAGTGAAATACTACTCATCAATAAAAAAGACTAAACCACTGATACATGCAACAAAGTGAATGAATTTCAAAATAATTATGGCTGAGTGAAAAAGCCAAATAGAAAAGCATAAGCAACATCACAATACAAAAGAGAGATAAATTGGACTGCATAAAAACTAAAAACTTTTGTGCACAGAGCCTTAACAAATGAAAAGACAACCCACAGAATATAATAAAATATCTGCAAATCATATATACATCTGATAAAGATTTAATATGCATACTACATAAAGAACTCTTACAATTCACCATAAAGACAACCCAATTCAAAACTGAGCAAAGGACTTGAATAGACACATCTCCAAAGAAGAAATACAAATGCTCAATAGCACATAAAAGATGCTCACCATCACTGTTCATTAGGGAAATACAAACCAAAACCATAATGAGATACCCACTGGATGACTATTTAAAAAAAAAAAGAAAGCCGAACCAGTTTGGCTCAGTGGATAGAGCGTCGGCCTGAGGACTCAAGGGTTCCAGGCTCGATTCCGGTCAAGGGCATGTACCTTGATTGCGGGCACATCCCCAGTGGGGGGTGTGCAGGAGGCAGCTGATCGATCTCTCTCATTGATGTTTCTAACTCTCTGTCCCTCTCCCTTCTTCTCTGTAAAAAATCAATAAAATATATTAAAAAAAGAAAATAACAAGTGCCCAGCAAGAATGTGGAAAAACTGGAACCTCATACATTGCTGGTAGGTGCAGCTGCTGTAGAAAACAGTTTGACGACTTCTCAAAAAAGTAAACACAATTATTGTATAACCCAGCAATTCCACTCTTGGGTACACACTAAAATAACTGAAAGCAGGGACTCAGACAGACAGTTGCATGCCAATGCTCATTGTAGCATTATTCACAATAGCCAAAAAGTGAAAACAACCTGTGTCCATCAAGAGATGAATGGATAAACAAAATGGTATGGAGTATTATTCAGCCCCATAAAAAAGAATGAATTACTAAAATATGCTACCGTATGGATGAATCTTGGAAATAGTATGCCAAGTGAAATAAGCCAGACACAAAAGGACAAATGTTGTATGATTTCACTTATATATTTAGAATAGACAAATTTATAGAAATAAAAAAATAGGTTAGAGGTTATCAGGGGCTGGGGGGGAAGCGGAGTGGGAAGATATTGATTCAAGGGTACAGAGTTCCTGTTTGGAGTGATCAAAAACTTTTGGAAAAAGATAGCAGTGATGGTTGCATAACACTGTGAATGTACTTAAGGCTACTGAATTTTACAGTTAAAATAGTTAGAATGTCAATTTTTTTTAACGATCTTAACTTTATTCTTTCACAGAATTTTATAATTCTGCTTTGATATAAACAGGAAAAATAAAGCTATTTTAATTTACAAAAACTCTCTCCCTAATCAAATGTTTTAACAAGATATTTTATTTTATGCTAGAGATAGAAGAGGTGCAACTGCTTCTAGAAAATTCTCTAGTTTGGCTTGCAACTAGCATTGCAATGATTTGAAACTGTTCTCTAAGCCATAAAAACTATTATACTAATACAGTAATCGTATAACTACTGATCCTCTCCTCTCATAAATAAAAGAGATAAAGAAAGACAGCACATTGCAGAAACAGCCTAAACAACCTACTATTCTAATTAAATTTAATCATGCTTTTAATTTCCCAAATGTGTTATTTTCTTTAAAAAGCACATTACTTGATAAAATTGTTTTTCCTCATCTTGGTAGTTGTAAGTAGCAAAAGGAAAAAACAACCATGTTTAACATTTTTAGATTTTGAGCATCCTACAAAACAACTGTTCTTTCCTCCTGCAGTCAAAATTAAAACTTATTCTTTTGCGTTTTCCCTTCCTGGTACTACACAACTTACCTGCTCTTAAAGATGTAGAAGATTCAGTATCTGTTTTGTGGTTCCGGAGAGAGACAAATTTCAGCACATGCCATAAGTAAGCATTTCCTCAAAGATTATATAACATTTCAGAGGCAGAAAAATATGTAGCAAAAAGAACTCTAGAAATCTTAAAATACCATTAGTTCTATCATGAGCCAGCTATACATCCTTACACAAGTTTATTCTCTTAAAAGAAGTGGCTCTGAAACTATTTAATCAACAATTAAATTCAATCAGCATTTGATGACTACCTATGTGCAAGACATTATATTAGGTGCAGTAGAGAGTTAGTGGAGAGTTAAAGAGACTAAACAAACAGATCCAACTTGAAAGATTTCACAATCTAATAGGAAAAAATATTTTTAAACAAGCAAATAACCTGCTCCTTCTGCAGTGTGACAAAACATATTTTAAATTTACCAGGTAAATATTAGCTTCTTTTAAAATAAGTAAATTTTTTTTTTAATGGAGGGGTCAGGGGTAAGGCCAGTTCAACATTCAGCTAATGATTCATTACATAGCCATATAGATTTAAGTGAAATGTTCAAGTTTTAATAAAGTACATCATATTTTACAGTTCATGGCAGAAAGATAACACAAGAGACATTAAAGATACATAAGTTCAAAGATAATTAGGCCCTAAAAGTTTACTTACCTTTAAAAAAATTCCTTCACAAAAGTCAATGTCTGCATTATAGAGACATTATTCACTTCAGTAACTCATTGACCATATCTGATTACTCTGCACTCTGGCTAAGGACTAAGAACTGCATGCTTACTACTTGAATAATTTAGCCAGCAATGGGGAGAAAATACTCCTTAAAAAAGAACCAGCGGGGAGGAGAAAAAGAAAATGGATAGGTCAGTAAACCAATTCAGAGAAAGCCTAAACCACTCATGTGATCCACAGAATTATCAAAAGCAGTTCATCTTTCCCACTACAGAACCCAGGGAGATAAGCGCTCTAAGCAAACGCTGTTTTTCCCCTACCTTCAACCTTCCAGAGTCCAATGATTCAAAGACAAACTAGAGCATGCTGGATCACATGTTTCCCAACTCTAACATAAAGCAACAATTATTTAACCACGTGGTCAAAGTTGAGCACCTAACATACTGCATAAACAGAATTACTAATGGTGTAAATAAGAAGCTTAATACAACAAATAAATAGAATTTAAAGAGATGGAGTCAATTATTTCAAAAGATAAAAATGCCTAACAATCTCATATAGAATGGAAACATAAAATGAAATCAATATTAAAATAATTTCTCACTGCAAATTACATTTTCATTTCAACATATTGACTGCAGACAACAATATAACAAGAATATGTGTGTGTATACATATATATACACATGTATTTTTTTCAAGAATGAATAATTCCTGAATAAAAAGCAAGATGGAGGACTGGGCACATGCTAATAATCTCCCTCCACTTAAAATGCCATAAAATGTCATAAAACTTCTTTTTAATACACTACATCTATAAAAGCACAGAAAAGCAACAAAAAAAATCATGTTATTGGCAGTCAAAATTGCAAATACCCAAAAGATGAAAATGGTTTTCAGTAAAGATTATAAATAAGCAATTCACAAATAACATATAAATGGCCAGTAAGCATAAGATGCTCCTACTCTCTAGTAATCAGAAAAATGTAAATTAAAGCAATGAGATATTTTATCCA
This sequence comes from Myotis lucifugus, assembly GCF_000147115.1. Taxonomy (NCBI): domain Eukaryota; kingdom Metazoa; phylum Chordata; class Mammalia; order Chiroptera; family Vespertilionidae; genus Myotis; species Myotis lucifugus. Next base: position 262,563 of record NW_005871361.1, read on the forward strand.
GCAGAAAGCAAAATATTAAAAGGAATGATAACAGTTTAGAGCATGGATTTGAAAAAAAGGGAGGCTCTCATTTATTACTGGTGAGAGAGTAAGCTGAAAAAGTCTTTTTAAAGGGTAATTTGTTGATATCCACCAAAATACAAAGTGTATAGACCCTTCAAATCTGCACTTTCACTTCTAGCAATCTAACCTAACAGAAGTATTTGCTCATATATGTTCATGTGTGTTCAGTGCAGTTCAATAACTTTTAAATTGGGGGAAATAAGAAACAATTTAAATGACCAATAATAATGGAATGATAAGTGAATTATGCCTTATCTTCTAGACTATGAAATATTCAGGATGAAAAAGTATCTATATAAAAGTCCTCCCCCGCAAAATAAAAATCATATTGTTGGTGAAAAAAGCAATGGATCATATTATTCATCAAAAATCCAAGCTTCTTTCAAGTATTTACCATCAGACTGACACACCCAAGACCCCTCTTTATGGTAGTCGCCTACCTATCTCTCTGTCCCCTAATTCACAGAAAAACTTATCATCTAAGTTTCTCTCCAACTACTTCAGTGATCATTCCTGAAGATTTCAATATCAGTATACTCTCTCAGTTCCTTCACCTCCTAAATAAATCTTTTCTTCCCTCCTACTTCAGTTACATACTCCATGCTCATAACCTAAACCTTGTCATGTCCAATAACTAAATCTCTTCCCAGTCTCACTTTTAAGCCTCCCACATTTAGACCATCACTTCCTAGCTTTACTTGTATACTAATAGCCTTAGTTTTACAATTCTTTACCACCATTAAAACTTTCAGTCCATGGATCATACGGCTCTTTCACTGTCCATCCTGTATCTCAATTCCCTCCTTAAATAACCATGGTCCAAAAACTATAACAACTTCCTTGTCTACACCTTATAGTGCACTACATTTCTCCCTCCAACATACTTCTGGCAGAACCCTAACCTTGATTAACTCAACATATTCCTTATTCCAAATGTGTCCTAACTGGTCTTATTTCCATTCTTGATCCATGAGGAAGAGCTGCTAGATGCCTACCCAATATCCATTCTCTCCTTCCTCAATAAGAGAACCCTGATTCCACTTAGGAAGCTAACACACCCAGGTAAACACTCTATGCTCCCGAGCCCCCTGGCAACTACAGGAAGCCTGCGGCACTAGAATCCTATATGATAAAAGGCTAATATGCAAATTGACCAAACGGCGGAACGACCGGTCACTATGACGTGCACTGACCACCAGGGTGCAGACACTCAACGCAGGAGCTGCCCCCTGGTGATCAGTGTGCTCCCACAGGAGAACGCTGCTCAGCCAGAAGCCAGGCTCACTGCTGGCGAGCGCAGCAGCGGTGGCGGGAGCCTCTCCCACCTCCATGGCGGTGCTAAGGCTATCCAACTGCCAGCTTAACAGTTGGACATCCCCCAAGGGCTTCTGGACTGTGAGAGGGCACAGGCTGGGCTGAGGGACGCCCCCCCCCCCCCCTGCAAGTGCACGAATTTCATGCACCAGGCCTCTAAGTATAAAATAAAAGTGAAGTCACTGGTGGAGCTTCGGAGAAGGCTCTTTAAAAGGATCCAAGTCAGCTGGCATCTGTCTTCTGTATAGATGTGATTCTAGAGAAGGATCTGCCACTTTACACCACAATGAGATAGGTACACTTGAAGATGTCAAAACAGAAAGACAAAAGGAACTTGAATCCCTGATGTCATGGAGCTGCCATATCAGTCCTGGACTGCCTAACTACAGTTTTTTGTTACTTAATAAAAATAAAACTTCTAATTTGTTTGAATCATTATTTTGTGGACTCTAGTATTCACAGTAAATACAATTCCTAACTTCTTAGGCCCATTACAGCTTATTCCCCACAAAGCAACCAGGAAACTTTTAAAAGTATAAACCAGATTACTTTACTATCTTTCCATCACATTTTAAATAAATTTAGGTTCCTTACCAGGTAAACTAGGCCTTCTTTGATCTGGCTCTTCTATCTCTCCCAGCTCATCTCCTTCCAAATCCCCACACCATCCTTCCATTCAGCTCTGCCACACTGTTCCTCAAACAAGCCAAACTTGTTTCTGTCTCAGGGCCTTTGCATTCGCTGCTCCCTTTGCCTGGAATGCACTTTCCTCATACCTTAACTTGGTTTGCTCCCTCTCTTCTTTCAGGCTTCAACTTAAATGGTGCCTTCTCTGAAAGACCTCGCCTGATCACTCTTATCTAAAATAGTCCCTTCTACTGACTAGCTATGTCCACACACACACAAAAAATTCAAAAATAAAACAGTCCTTTCCACTCCCCTTAACTTTTCTTATCCTGCTTTGCGTACGTGTGTGTATGTGTGTGTGTGTTTTTATTTACTGTCTATCTTCCCCACGAGAATGGAATCTCACTAAGGGCAAGCACCTCAGACCTCAGATTATCATACTCACCACTGTATACCCAATACCTGGCATATAGTAGGGACACGGTGAATAAATGAATACACACCATGATTTCATTTATACTAAAAAAGATTAAAGTGTGTACATGCGTGTGTGTGTGTGTGTATGTGTGTGTGTGTGTGTGTAAGGACCTAGGAAGAGACTGAAAATAAGGGAAAGAGAAACATTCACCTTTCGCTCTGCATATTCCTGCATTTTTTTTAATTTAAAAAAAGAGACAATTTTGACATATGGCAGGAAGAAAATTTTAAACATACTTAGAAATATAAACTTATTTATAGAATCATAAAATTTATAAATCCATAGTAACCTCAGTAGGCATAACACTATCCCATGGGTCGAATAATCTATGATTATTAAGGAAACATCTTTTAAAAGAACCAGAATTAGGGGAATAAAATTTCTTGTTAACTTTTTATAGCATGTATAAAGGATTTTACTGCCCCTTACACAAAATAATAAAGTATACTAAATAAAAAATGTATTAATAATATGTTATACATCAAATTAGTAATGGGGAGTCCTATAGAGTTCATTTCCACTTACCATCCCTTGCTCAGGACCAGTTTTTAAAGACATTCCTCCCCTAGAGATTCACCTAGATAACTATATATTTCTTTTGTTTCAGAAAATATGCACTCTGAGGCATCTTTTTCTCTATCAAGTTCTCCATAAAATGTCTAGTGCCTTTTAAATTTTTTTTACAACTTTATTGAGGCATATTTTACATATTATATAACTTATCCATTTCAAGTGTATAATTTAATGATTTTTAGTAAATTTCTCAAGTTGGGGAACACACCATAAATCAGCTTTAGAAATGTTCACTACTATAATAAAATCACTCACACCCATTTATTAATTCCCATTCCTATCCCTACTCCAATCAAACATTAATCTGTTTTTCTCTATACATTTGTCTATTCTGAACATTTTCTATAATGGAATTATATAATACATGGTCTCTTGTATCTGGCTTCTTTCACTTAGCATCTTTTTGGGGTTCATCCATGTGGTAGCATGTACCACTGATTCATTCCTTTTTATTGCTGAATAGTATTCCATTGTATGGATGTGCCAGTAGTGACTTTTGATTTTATGACTTGAATTTTCATTTTCCAGGTTGTACAAAGAATGCAGGATAACTTGGGTATTTGGGCATAGATCCCACGGGAGAAGGACCTATAGTTAACTTTTATTTAATCCAAATAACACAGGTGTTTTTCAAACACAGTTCACTTTACATGATGAGACTGTCCTAGCCTCCTTCAGCATTACGCCATCAGTCCTTTTAAAACCATCTTCCTGCACCTCCCTCCTAAGAGGAACACAAGTAACTCAAGGTTTCTTCTCTCAAGGCTTATAAAAACCTCTACTCTTACCATGCCTTCTGCTTTAACTCCCTTTTCTATCTCCAACTCCTTGTTTTCTCTTTATCTTCAAGCTGATAGCTTTAAACCATATTCTCCATGATCCCTGCAACCCAGGTACATGCCCTTGACCAGGAATCAAGCCCAGACCCTTTGGTCAGAGGGCCAATGCTCTAACCACTGAGTCAATGCCAGGGCCATGTTTTTTGAAAAGGAACATTAGAGCTAATTATCTGCATATTCTAGAATTTTATTTAAGAGGAATCTGTGGTTCTTTTGATGTGACCCCTGAGAATAATTTCTTACCATGTAGAAAAAGCTTTGTAAGTGATTTTTTTAAAAACACAGAATACAAATAAAAAACTCACAATACCAATATTAAAGGAGAATGACAGCTCAACTCAGCATATGACATCCTCATTTTTAAAAGGGTCAAAGAATGTATAGTAATTAAGAACAGTTTTCTATTATCTCTTTAACATGGCCTTGTTAATACTGATTTTTTTATTCAATATAAAATTCTACAAATAATGTTACTGCCTCACCTCTGCTTTTGAAGATGTCTGATTCAGATTAAGTGGATTACTCATCTTTATAAAATATTAAATATCCACAGGTAGAATGATTATCTAATCATTTATGAATGTGGGTTAAGAGATGGTGCTACAGGAAGAGGGCTGGGGAAGTATGATACAGATTTTGTAACATACTTCTTATTACTAGCCTTTTTAAAGTCTTAATTCTCTAAGTGATTTCCAGACAATTAGAAAACATTCCAAATAAGATGATGTGGACACAGGTAAAAGCTTTCCCAAGGGTAAAGGTTCTCTAGGAAATTATTTCATTACCTTCTTACTGGCCTAAGTTACAGTTATTCTGGAGTATTTAACAGAGTAAAAGCAATAAAGGATAATATCAGTTACATGCAATTAGAACCTTGCAAGATAAGGAAAAACAGTAAAAGCTATTATTATTAAAGCTTGAATGTTAGCGTTTAACTAACATTTAAATGCCAAGAATACCTCTCTTGGTGGCCAGTTATTGCAGCAGGTATGTGACAGTCGCTATGAGCTACACTTTCATATTTGAAAGGACAGCTTAGAAGGGGGTTCTTAGTTAAGATTTACTCTACTCCCATTATAGCTACAATCTAACTATGCTGGTATAATGTAATGTGTAGAAGGACAGGCTCTGAATTGTAAATTTAAAAAACCCCTAGGCAAACCAAAACTCTAAGCATTCTTTAATGCCATTATTTTAATTTACTTTTAAAAAATGAATGGCATGATAACATGTATACTATACCTTTCTCAGGCTCTCATATTCCTCACGAAGTTCCCCAGGCTTGCTTAATTTGATTGGTGTTCTGAATATAAACTCTGGAAGAAAGGGAAAAGAAGATTTTTAAAAATATATATTTTTATTGATTTCAGAGAGGAAGGGAGAGGGGGAGAGAGATAGAAACGTCAATGATGAGAGAAAATCATTGATCAGCTGCCTCCTGCATGACCCACACTGGGGATTGAATCCGCAACCCGGGCATGTGCCTTGACCAGGAATTAAACCGTGATCTCCTGGTTCATAGGGCGGGAGCTCAACCACTGAGCCATGCCGGCAGGGCAAGAACATGCTTTTTAATAAGATGTCCTAGGAAGGAACCAACCAACACCTCATCCTACTGCTGTCCCCACATTATCAACTACATTAAAAGTGTGGTCATCTTAACTTGAATATTCATTCACTCATTTAACAAATAATTATTAAGGGTGTAAACCAAGCACAGTTCTAAGCACTGTAGAGAAGCAGTAACAAGTAAGATCCTAGCTCTCATGGAGTTTACAATCTGTGAAGGGAAACAGACAATAAACAAATATATGAGTGTATATAATACAACTGATGGTGCTAAGTGCTATGGAGGAAAATAAATGTAAAATGGAAGAAAAATTACTTTATATAGAGTGGTCTGGAAGGGCCTGACTGGTAAAGTTAACATATTAAAAGACTTTAAGGAAAAACTTTATTTAAAGGTCTTAGTTCAGTGTTACCAAGTAACATTTTAAATGAGCTAAAGTTTTGTTCATAATACTATATTTTTCTATTTCTTTTTAAACGCTGTCACCAGATTGTTTTCCTGTACACAAGCTGTAAATATTTCCAGTATAGAACCAGATTTTTTTTTATCCTCAAAGACTTCAGTGGTTTTGATCTGCCAATCAAGTAAAAACTCTTCAACATGTCATTCAAGGTTCTCCAGAGACTGCACATAAGCATCTTTCTAAAGCACTGCTTCTCTTGACCCTAGTTACAATATATATGTTGTAATCTGTTCTGCTGTGTTTTTAGCTAAAATTTTGAATCCGAGATACTCAGGCCACAGGAGGCACACAATATATGTTGGTTATATAAATAGATGATTAAATCCAAGTTAAGAACAGGAATAAAAGATAAGTTGTAAATGTTGTCAAAAAGGAGGGGGAAAGTACACATAAACTCCATAAGTGTACATGACACTTCTAAAGACCCCTATGTATATTCAGTGATTGAAACAGTATTTATTTTTACTTTTTAATAACTTTACATCCCATTGAGGTTGATAAATACTTGTTGCAGAAAAGTTGACTTCGTCATTTTTCAGTTGTCTCAACTATTTTACAAAGACTCTTATTTAGTACATCTGAGAAGAGTGGAAGATACTTAGAAACATTGCATCTAATGCAGATGTAGAATTAGAGTAACTTAAAGGTCTACCAAGTACTAGAGAATTGTTAGACCCTCGGTATGAGAGATAAAACATTCCACTATACATTGGTGTTGTACGTTCTGTGGATTTTGACAAATGTATAGTGACATATGTCCATCATTATAATATTGCACAGAGTACTTCTCTGCCTACGAATCCTCTGTGTGCTGCCCACCCCTGTCCATCCTGGCAATATTTGGTGAATGTAAATTGGTACTCCTCCCCTACCCCTGCCCAGTTTTGATACTCTCAAATAAGTCAAGGCATAGTAAGATTTCAGTCAGTATGTGGAGTACCTACTTGGCCTTATTTATGAACTTATTTCTAAATAAATATTTCAAAGTGAATTTAATGAACTTTAGGTGCTTACATCATTGTAGGTTTACCCTTGGTAACAAGTCTACCATCCTGACATTGATAATGGGGGAAGCTATGTATGTATGGGAGCAGGAAGTATATGGGAAATCTCTCTACCTTTCTCTCGTTGTGAAGCTAAAACTGCTCTAAAAAACCTCAAATTATTTTTTTAAAAAATAATAATAAGCAGAGCAACAAGATGCCAAAAGAACCAGAAAAGAACCTTAGTCCAGAGGAGTTAGTCCCAATCTCACCAATACCTCCACCAGCTTCTACGGGGGGTTTTCAAGTGTTTCCGTCGCACAGAAGCAACCACTCACCCTTCTTTCATCTCACAGAGAAGTGCTAGCAAGGACTTTAGGTGACATGGAGATGCCGAATATTTTGGTATTTGTAAATGAATCTGGTTCAAGTACTTTCCGGATGTCTGTCCTCTGACTATTATGTTTAACAGGAAGGGGAACTCTAACAATATGATGCCTTAAGAATGACACAGACCTGTGGCTAGTAACCTAAGCTGACTACTGCATTCAGTGTAATGTAAACTGTAGGAGCAGCTATACTTCCTTGAAGGTCCTTCCTAAAAAGGATTTTCTCTGGGGCGTGGTTACTGGATATTAATAGAGGCAAACAAACAAAACAAACTACAAGACATTTTGCTAACTGCACCAAACCCTCAGGAATGAAATGTCATTGTCAAAGCATCCACGCTCAATACAAAATTAGAAAAAGAACCTCACTGAACTTTAATGGGAAGATGCTACCCTGACTACTATGTTTGAATTTCTTACTCTGTAGGTTCAACTTATCAGTGCAGCAGAATGACTGAATACTCCCACTTACTAGCTATTTGCCCTTGGGCCAATAAAAAAATCTCTTTAGCTAATCTCCATCTCTGTCACCACCACCAGCATCATATGATAGCGGGCCGTTATGTAACACATTATACCAAGCCCACTTCTAAGGACTGTATAATTAACTCACTTAATCTTCATAATGATCTAATGGGGAGATACTATTATCCCAGTTTACAAATGAGGAAACCGAGGCACAGAGCCTTTAATTTGCCCAAGGCTACAATGCTGTAAGGGAAAGAGCTATATGACTTACACCCAGGCAATCTAGCTCTAGGATCTGTGTTCTCACTCACTATGTCTTATTACCTCTTTAATAATTTTTTAAAAGCCTAAAGACCTCTTTAATAATTTTTAAAGCCATATAAGATGAGCAAAGGACATTTTAGATTTATAAACATATTAAAATCTGTTCAATTTCATTAATATTTCAAGAGATTAAAACCTTTTAAACCAAAATGCTTTTATGTATCAGATAGGCAAAGATAAAAAAGTGTTTGATGAAGGCAAGAGTTAACAAGGGCATCCTTTATCTTAAAGATAAGTATCATACAGATGTACAAAGATGTACATATAAGAATGTTCACCGCAAATCACTCAATACTGAAGACTGTAAACAACCTGTCCTTCAACTAGAGACTGATTGAGTAAATTACCAGATAACTAAGAGACTATGAATATATTTCTATCCTGTCTATGTATATGCCTGGCATGGTTTCTTGGTTTACCTGGTAATTTTCTTAGAAAGTCATTCATTGTACATATATAAAAAACTGTAGAGGTTCTGGATGATATTATATTCCTACAGAGGATTCACCATGTTCTCTGATAGGCAGTTAGAATGGGGGCGGGACATGAGCTGATCCAAGGCAGGCTGCAATCTTCGCAAAGCTTGTAAAGCTCATTCTACCCTGGTCTGTAGCCCTTCGAGGGTCCAAATGAGTCTGGGGTGTTTACCAAACCTGCCTTCCTTAGAAGGTCCTAACATTTTCTCCTCAACACTGCGGAACTGCTAAAAAATGCTTTGCTTTTCCGTATCTTTCTGTGAAACCTCTTAGCCTTTTACTCTGCACAGTTTAAGACTCAGCAAACGCCTCAAGAGAAAAAAGCAGGTGGAGGGGGCAGAGGGAGGGGGATGTACCTCCTTTCTCTCTGGTATCTGGCCTCTCAAGTTCTGGTTGCCTTGGCAGCCCTGAACTACATTTTTTTTTTAAATCTCTAGCTCCATGAAGAAAGCTCCGCTGGCTTTTCTGCTTCTTAATAGCTGCACTCTCCCTTTGCCAAGAATCCACAAATGTCTGAAGGTCCTGGCTGCCTTGGCAACTTACCAATGCCTTCATATAGATTTTTTTCTAAATCAGGCTTTTCTAATTATTCTCAGCAGTAGTTTTGGTCTGCTTCAATCTGTTCCATCACAGCAAGAAGCAAAATCTACGTTCTTCATAAGCAGTGGAGAATATAAAATTCTCATCATGAAAACAGACACCATTACTAACGAGGAATGAGCAATGAGGAAGAAGACAAAAGTAGAGACTATTCCTTTAAGAAAGTCAAGAAAGGCATATAATAAAGATCGGACATAAATAGTCCAAGTCCTAAAGAAACTTACAACCTTACGAGGGAATGAAAAATATATTTGAGTGAAACAATTATAGAATGTCAAAGAGTTGTAAAACTAAATGCCCAAGTGCTGCATAGAACCCCAAGAGGCAGAAAAACACATGTAAGTGCAGGGATACACAGGAAACAAGGGGCCATTATCCGTATTAATCTCAAGGTTACCTGCTTATACTACTCACTAATCTTCCAAGCAACCACGGTCAAATGGAATATGCAAAAAGAGAAATCTGAATGTTAAATTAAGCATCCAGAAGAAGTAAAAAGGTAGAAACACAGGGAGTGAACCACAAATGTGTTTTAAAATCAAAGTAAAGTGGTTTCTATTTTATTTACTATTTTTTGGTTTATCCCTAACTCTCCAAGAGTGCAGATGACAGCCAAGTACCAACTAATGCAACTGCTCATTTACCCACTTGCCCAAGACAAGTAACAATTTACAGTTGGTAATATAAAGAGTGTTTACCTGGGAAGAAGAGGAAGTACACAGAGAAAAAGTTAAAAGCTAATAAAATATTAACATCAAATGTTAAGACTAATTACTTAAGTACCATAACAAACACCACAGATTAACTACTGCATTAACTTAAACACTATTTGTGTTTTAAAACTATCCTTTGGCTCCAGAGACAGATGCATGGAACAGACTGTGGAATCTCAGAGGGAAAGCGGGTTGGGGGAGATGGGGGGGAAGAGATTAATTTATGTGCATAGATGCATAATCCATGAGCACAGACAATAGTGTAGTAAAGGCCTGGGGCAGGGGGTGAGGGCGGGCTAGAAGGAGTCAATGGGGGAAAGGGGGACATCTGTAATACTTTCAACAGTAAATATAAATTTAAAAAATAAAACTATCCTTTGGCAAAGAACTAATCAAAATATCATAGCCCACATACAAAAAAAACTTATCAAATGTTTGTAGACACTTCTCCAAAGTGGACATAAGGATAGCCAAGAGACATGAAAAAAATGCTCAGTCACTAATCATCAGAGAGATGCAAATTAAAACAACAATGAGGTACACCTCACACCTGTCAGAATGGCTATCATCAACAAATGACTAGTGCTGGTGAGGATGTGGAGAAAAGGGAACCTGCATGCACTGCTAGTGGGAATGAGACTGGTGCAGCCACTATGAAAAGCAGTATGGAGTTTCCTCAAAAAATTAAAAATGGAACTGCCATTTGACTCAGTGATCCCACTTCTGGGAATAGATTCTAAGAAACCTGCAACATCAATCAGAAAGAATGTATGCACCCCTATGTTCATAGCAGCACAATTTATAATAGCTACTAATAAAATTGGGAAACAGCCCAAGTGCCCATCAGTAGATGAGTGGATAAAAAAAGTTGTGGTACATTTATACCATGGAATACTATGCAGCTATATAAAAGGATCTTTTACCCTTTGAGACAGCATGGAGAGTACTATACTAAGCAAAATAAGACAGTCAGAGAGAGACAAGTATCACATGATCTCACTCATATGTAGAATCTAATGAACAAAATAGATCCAGATCCAGGGACACAGAAACATGAAACAGACTGACAAATCTCAGAGGGTAGGTAGGGGTGGGAGCAGGGGTAGGGGGAGAGAGAGAGAGAGAAAAAACATCACCTTGAGAGAAAAAGGGATTGGTTGCCCAGTGATCTAACCCACAACCCAGGTATGTTCCTGGACAGGGAAATGAACCCACTATACCCTTCAGTATACGGGACGACGCTCCAGCCAACTAAGCCACACCAGCCAGGGCTTGCAGTTTTATTATAATAACTAGAGGCCCAATGCACAAAATTCGTGCAAAGGGCTAGGTCCTCAGAGCCGCAGCTTCGTCCAGAAGGTCATCCAGAAGGATGTCTGGAAGGTCGTTCAGCTGTCTGGTCTAATTAACAGATTACACTTTTATTATTATAGATTTTATAAAACGAAACACTAGACAAGCACGAGGGAAATGACAAAATTGAAGGAAATAAAGGGAAAATAAGTTCACTGTTATTCAGAAAAATAAAAACCAAAATTGGATATGTTATCTTCAGGCTTAAAAATTTAATTGTACATACATGTAATGAGAAAAACTGGCTTAACAGCAGTTCATGTGGGAGGAAGGGGGAAGCAATTTTGTTTCTACAAATTCAGTATGAGCAAGGCCAATGTAATTTTTGGTAGTATTAATAAGAATTTAGCATCGAGATGAAGAGACAGTAAGCTGCATTATACTTTGCATTAGTCAGCCATTATTTAAAGTATAAGGGTCAGTTCTGAGTGGCATCGTTAAAGATGACCAGAAGGGTAAAGAAATTATGACATAAAAAAAAAGAAATTATGACATAGGACCAAAAACTTTAAGGTCTTTTTTAGGAATCTTTTCCCTTCATTAAACATTTACTGAGTACCTAATACATTCTAGGTACCACATTAAGTGCTGACTACACAAAGACATAATCCCTGACCTCAAAGAGTTCAGTGTACTACCGGAAACAGACACACAAACATAGAACTAAAATCCACTGACATGGCAGATGCATATACTCACGTGGTGGCACAAAGGATGGTGTGACTCATATTTGAGTGAGAAAAAATTTCACAGAGCACTTGTTTCACCTGGGTTTAAAAGATGAATATTTTGACAGGAGGATAAGAAGGAGTATCATAAGTAGAATAATCATAGGTGACAAAAGGTCAAAAAGGTTTCAAAAAGCATACTATATTCCAAGAACTCTATGTGGTCTGACCACAATCTTGAGATAGGAAGGAAGAGGACCAAAGAGATGAATTTGAGAACTTTAACCTAAAAATTTAGGCAGAAATAATCATGGTCTTTAAATACTTGAACACTGGCCAGGCCGGTGTGGGTCAGTGGCTGAGTGTCAACCTATGAACCAGCAGGTCACCGGTTCCATTCCAGGTCAGGGCACATGCCTGGGTTGTGGGCTCAATCCTCAGTACCGAGCATGCAGGAGGCAGCCGATCAGTGATTCTTTCTTATCATTGATGTTTCTATCTCTTTCTCTCTGAAATCAATAAAATTATATTAAAAATAAATAAATACTAGAACACTGAAACTGGGGAAGCAGATTTTGATTCACTAGAAAACTTAACTTTTAAACAATTAAAATTGTCCAAAAATAAGAGAGTAATAAGTACCTAGTCACCAGAATGGGAGAAGTATCCCCTATTCCAGTGTAAGATCAATCTCCCCCTGGTGTTCCAGATCTCATTTGCTCTCACTTCTTCATGAATGTAGCTCATTCAGTTTTCTCCACTCTCTCCAGCACCATTGATTTCTCCCTCTCTGCTATAATAATATACAAATTTAACATCCACAAATGATTTATAATGCCACCTGTCATCTACAAAATTCAAATATATGACAGCATGTTACTGGAGTCTACTCTTTTTTTTTTGGACTCTTTAATTATTTAACACTGGTTATTCAACTATGCTGACACCAATACCTGTTTTAATTAATATTTATAATAGTTTAATTTTTGATAATCAATGTTTTCCAAAATCAGCTAGGGCAGAAAGGAACTATTTTTAAAGTGGAACTTATCAATAAGGATGATTAGTGACTAAGAACAGTTAACATAATTTCGGAACACATTGTTTATCAAATATTAAACTATTATAAATATTAATTAAAACAGGTATTGGTGTCAGCATGGTTGAATAACCAGTGTTAAATAAATAAAGAGTCCAAAAAATCAATTATTTGCCAATCTTATTAAACCTATTCCCATAATCATTACCTGCCCCCTCTCCCTTTGAATGATTTTGAAACAAATTCCAGATATCATATCACCTTACCCAGAAACATTTTAGCATCTCTCTTAAAGGATTCTTTTAAAACATGTAACCAGAAAACTACTGTCACACTAAAAACTTAATACCTTTAATACAAAAAAAAAGAAAGAAAATTCAACCTGTATTCAATTCCAATCAAATGTTTTTATAGTTTTTCAAATCAGGCTCCAAATAAATCCATACACTTAAACTGCAGATTTCCCTTCTATTGCTTTTTCTTCTCCACATATTTGTGGAAGAAAATGGGCCATTTGTAGTTTGCATAAACTGAATTTAGCTCATTGTATCCATATATTACTTAGTGGGTAGATTTTGCTATTTACTCAATTTGGTTTTTTAGTTCATTTCTATTCACATTTTCCACTTATTTCTGAGTCAGGTTATATTTTTTAAGAAATTGACTATTTTATATAATTTTTCAAATCCATGGGCATAAAGTTTGCCATATTCTACAGTTAATGGGCTTTTAAAAATCTTTATCTAGAGATGTATTACCTGTTTCACTCCTAACGTTATATATGCCTTCTTGCTTTTTATTTTTCCTTGACCAATTTTGCCAGAGACTTGGCTATAATATAGATTATATGTTAATTCCTCAACTAGAATTGGTTTTGATTATCTTGTTTTCTATTCAGTAATTTGTTATTTCTCTGATCTTTTACTTCCTTTAAGTTTAATCTGCTGTGAGTTTTCTAAGTTCTTCAGTTAGCCACTTAATAGTTTTTGGTCTTCAAGTACCTTACAGATTCTAGGACATACATTTTTCCATATTAACATCTCTGAAATTGGGATGTTTCCTACAATTGGAATCTTATAATCACTGCCAGCCAGCAGCAGTGAGGCCACTCTCATTGCTTACATAGGTATGAACATAAGATAATTAAAGAAGCAGCTTACAAAAACTGTATAGTGATTTGCCGATTAACCCTGGTGGCATGATTGGACAATTATAACCTCTCAATGTTAACCAATAAAACTTTTACAGACCATCTGAGGAAGAGCTGGGTCTCATCTAAAAAACTTTTGTGGATACCTTCTGGCAAGCTCAATCAAGCATTAGCATCAAAACTTTATGGGAGCCAGAAGTTTGAAAGAAAATGCTGGAGAGAGTTGTGGAGTACTTTTAAGAAATGTTGTATCACCTGACCAGAGTGGCTCAATGGTTGAGCAATACTATGTAGGAAAACAAAAACCTCTATGATTCAGTCAAAAAATGATTTAGAAGAATCAAATCCTGAATATGAGGAAGTCACAGGAGTATTCTACTAATTTATTCATTTTCTTTTATAAACATGTACATAAGGGTTACATTAAATCTACATCTAAATAAATTTATGAGCTCTTTCATAAGTATAAAGTTAAAAAGTCTAAGTTGTAGGAAAGCATTGCATTTGGAAAACAATAGCTCATCTTATCAGCCAGAGCACCTTAAGATTCAATGAAATATGATATAGGCGCTTAAATTTTCCTTAGTATGGTTTGAGCTGTATTAAATTCTAAATGTTTTCCAATTCCCATGGTTTTGTTTTTCATTTGTACTTTAGTTTTGGGGTTTGCTGTTTAATTTTCAAACAAGGACTTGTAGGCAGGGAAAATTAATTATATGTGTTATTAATTTCTAATGTTATTGTATTGAATCAGATTAACATGGTTTATATATCAATCTTGAGTATTTGTTGAAACTTTCTTTGTGCCTAATTATGTAAATGTCCCACATTTGTTTAAAAAGGATATATATTCTCTAATTTGGGAGGTGTATCGTTCTATGTGTGTACAGTAGATCAAGTTATATATCATATTTCTTTTCTTTTAGTGGTTACCCTTAAATTTTTAATATGCATCTGACTGAAAGCCTAGTTAATCAATATCTCTGTCCTCCTCCTGAACTATACATAGACCATTAGAACTCTTTAATGCTGATCAGTCCCCAGCTTACATTTTATCCTTGCCTGGTATTTTAGTTCCACTTTGGTTTTAGCTCCCACAAATTGTCATAATTATTTTTGTTTTATGTAGTCAATGTTGGCTAAGTTTACCTACCAATCTTTGTTCACCAGGACTTCTTGTATTCTACTCTATCTCCTAAGTTACATTTCTTTCTTCCTGAAGTACACTGTTTAGTATAATAGTTCTTTCAAAAAGTGTGATAAATTCTCTATATTTTTATCTAAAAATATTTTTATTTTGCTTTCACTCTTGAATAACTTAACTGAGTATGAAACTCAGATTTCTCTCAACACTCGGAAGATATTCTTCCATTTTTTTCAGGCCTGTCTTGTTGAGAGAGGTCTGCTCACAGCCTGTTGCTCCTTTCTGGTGCTTTTAATAGTGTCTTTGGTTCATTGCAATGTGTTTAGCTGTAAGGTTTTGTTTTGCTCATCTAAATTCTGCTAGGGAATCATGAGTCTTACACCTAAGAATTCATGTCTTTTTATTAATTCCAAAATATTTTTAAGTCATCATCTCTTTACATTCCACATCCCCTTCATTCTATTTTTCTCCTTCTGGAATTAGTATTAGATGTTGGGTCTTCATGACCTTTTATATCTTTCTTCTTCTTACTGTTTTGCGTTCTCAAGATTTCCTCATATCTACCTCCAAGGTTAATGATTTTCTCATCTATGTAGACTAATGCTTAATTTATTCACTGACCTTTTTAACTTACATTTTCCATTGTTTAATTCTTTTTCAAATGTGCCTGTTTCATAAAGTCTTATTCATTTCTTTGGATGCCAATTAATCCTTTAATATCTTCAGTCACTTAAAATATGCTCATTTAAATTATCTTTCAAACTGCCATTCTATGATCCCAATTTTTGGAGCTATAATCATCTTTTTATATCTGCTGACTCTTATTTGTGGTAGCAAACTGTTTTTCTTGTGCGTAATTTTAAATTATAAATTCATCTCCAGTTGGGCTTATTTCTTCTGTGAGAATCCCTTGTGGCCTGAGATATGGGAGTTCCCCTGAAGTCTTGTTTTTCTGTTCTCTGGGTGACCCAGGATTATCACGAGCTTGAAGCCAGCTTTTTATTTTTTTAAATACATTTTTATCGATTTCAGAGAGGAAGGAAGAGGGAGAGATAGAAACATCAGTGATAAGAGAGTATCACCAATTGGTTGCCTCCCGCACACCCCACACAGTGGAGATCGAGCCCACAACCTGGGCATGTGCCCTGACCAGCAATGGGACCGTGACATCCTGATTCATAGGTCAACCACAGAGCCATGGGTGTGGAGCCAGCTTTTATATTAATTTCTCAACATGGGGATACCTGACCCATATAATATAAATTCAGATCCCAAATTTGGGTGAGGCATAGGTTTCATGCTTCAATTTCTCAGGGAAGCTTTTTTTCCATTTTCTCTTTGCATAAAGTGCAGGCAAATCAAGACAGATTTCTTTTTATTGACTTGTGTCAGTGGGGAGATTTTTCTCTAGCCCACCGTCTCCTAGGATGCAGCACATCAGATCCCAGATATATGCAGAAGTCTTAGTTTTGGTTCCTTCTTCTGAATGGTTAATACGCAATCAGCTAGAAATAGAAAATGAGAAATAACCCCTCACTCCACTCCTTCACCCTGCTCCAGGGCAACACGGCATGAGTTCAGAGCTTACTAAAATTTGGGGTTTTCGTTTCATTTTTGTTTCTGGAACCTGGAGATTTTCCTATCTTTCCTACATGCTCGGGAACATATTTTAAAGAATTGTTGTGTTGTATCATCCAGCTTTTTGTTTGGTATTTGTAGCAGAAGAGCCTTCAGCATATCTCAGCCATCTTGCTAACAGAGAATTTGGGCTCTCCGATGTATTTGTTACATTACACCCATAGTTGTGATCTCTCTAAATGCAAAGGTGAACTCCTCTTTAAAACTCTTGGTGGGTCCTCACTCCTTAGCACGGCATCCAAAGTCCACTATTATCCAGTAACTACTTATTTCTGCCAATTCCACTTCCTTCCACTCTCCCTCAAGTACTCTATACTTCAACCACTCCTCCTTACAATCCCTAAAATTCCTTGTTTCATACTCCTATGCTTTTAAATGTAGTACTGTTTTCCCTCATCCTTATCCTGCCATCATCCATTTACCCAATATTCAGTCAAGTGTCTGCCTTTCACTTCAGCTGGGTTCTCTTTTTGTGAAAATAGCTAACATTTGAGCTAAGCATTCTAATAATTCAGTCTTAAAATTAACCTTTCAATTTTGCTACTATTACTATCACCACTTTCATAATAAGGAAACTAAGGTACAGAGAGGTTAAGCAATGACACAGTTATAAATGGCAGAGCTGGAATTTGAACACAGGCAGTCTGTCTCTATATTATACTCCCTTCTACAATTATATCTTGCATTACAGTTATAATTGCATTTATTACAACACATTTCAGTTGCATGTTTATATACAATCCTCCCAACTACACTGAGTTTGAGAGAATCATGCTTCTATTTGTAGCTCCATGCCGAGCACACAGAAGGTCCTCAAATGGTCACTAAATTAATGACTAAAGGAAACATCTCCACAGCCACTGCTTTACTCCAGTCCAGCCCCTCTTCATCTCTGGCCTGCAGTACTAAAATAGCCCCCTTCCTGGACTCCCTTCCTCCACTTTCTACTCCCATCTTTCCTTCACATTCCAACCAATATTATCTTTCTAAAGCACATTTATGATTATGTAATTCCACTACTTAAAAATCTTTAAGAGCTCAACTCTTTCTATAGGATAAAGTCCCAAATTCTTTTAGCATGATATGCCATGCCCTTCATGTCCTAACTTCATGGTAGAAGGAACAATCTCTCTTCTTCCTCATTCCATCTATATTTAATTTCTTGTCGGTCTGAATATGTCAAGTACCGTATGCCTGCACATGCAGGTTCTTCTGCCTGGCGTGGCCATCCTTCCTCCCTAACTTGGTGAATTCTTACTCTTTTTTCAACATTCAGCTCAAATGCCTTCATCAGGTTTCCTCCTGACTGTCAATTGTCCCATTCATATACCCTTGGCAATTTTCAACTGGTGTGCCATAAGAATTTTTAAAACATGCAACACCTGACTATTTAGTCAGGGCACTGACCTCTTTTCCCTTAAATGGTTTAAAAAAAAAAAAAGCCAACACAACCAAAGCCATCCAGTGTGAATGAATCAAAATTATACCCATTTTTTGGTGTGCTGCAGAATTTTAATAACTAATTAATTTATGTGTGCCATGAGATGAAAAGGGTTGAAATTTGCTGCTATACTCTGTTGGCACCGTGCATTTACCTCACATACCACTTTGTATTGTTATTTGATAAGGTGTGTTTCCCCAACCAGACTGTGGAATTTTAAAGAACAGGGACCATATCTTATTCATCATCTTTTTATTGTATTATCTTACACAGGATAAATGTAAGATTCAAAATGCTCATTGAATTAGTGAAATGAAATTTGACAAACATATCCTACATCCTACATGCAAGTAAACTCAGATATAAACAAATTCAAGGTAGGCAACTCTTCCAAGATTAACTGGAAGTTAGACAAGAAATATGAATGAACAAAAATGAATACCTCCCAAATTCCTGCTGCTCAATCCTGAATCCTTCTATGGTGATTAACGCTTAGTTGGTGAGGTGATCTCATTCTGAGTTTTAAAAAGCACATAGTACATGGCAAATATTTCCTGCATTAGTATAACACATAAGGACACTCTCAAATTCTGGAATATGAGTCAGTAAGGATAAGAAGTTGAGTCATTTTTATACATTTTAAAACAAATCCATACAGGCCAGGGAAATTCCTGTCCTTTTACACTACAATCACATGACTTAATTATTCATTACTCCTAAATGCAATTTAGGCTGCACACATAGCAAACATTGTCTGCCAACTGAGTAATAAACGAGAACTACTTGTTTTTCACAGAAAGAGAAAAATGCTTAAATGTATAAATGCTAATCTGAAGTGAACAAGGAGTTGGGGGTGGGATAAAGGGAAAGAAATTCAATTTTTTTAATCTATTCAATTTTTGAAATGCACTTTTAATACTACAAATAGTTACAAATTTTAAACTGCCAATTTAAAAAATTCATCATCCTTTGTCTAGCTTTTCTCTTTAATGATTACCCATGGTAGAAGAATAAGAACTGTCCTAAAAATGTCTTAGTTTCAAGTTCAAAGGCAGTATAATTTAAAATGAGCATGCTTGATTTCAAATCACAAGGCTAAATGAATTCTTAATATTCATTAATTATTAACAATGGGGCCTGTTACTGTTGTACACAGTTGCAAACCTAACTATGTACACCTGTGTGATAAATTTTCTTTTTTAAAAATCAATGAATCAGGACTGTCTCTAAATTTAGAATATAAGCTCCAAAAGGGAGAGATATTTGAGTATTTCAACCTTCGATGTCTCCCAAAGACCTAGAACAGTGCCTGGCAAAGAGTAGGCACTCATTACATACTTGCTGGACATTGCTCCAGATGGTACAAATGCTTTGTATGTCAATATATACAATGAGTGCAGATGCTCAAAGAACATAAAGTTGAAGTCTGGGTCCATCTTAAAATGATCACTGACTTAGCCCTCACACACAGTGTTGTGCAAATCAACGGATATTATATCTAAAAGCAAATTGACAATATATGTAAGAATAAAATAAAAAATTTTACACAGGAATCATTAAGGTTCTGAACTTTAAAGCTTGCCAAGAAGCTCTCAAAAAAAAAAAAAATGTCACCTGCACAACTAACATTTTCAACTATCAAACTCTTCCTTTCCTTTTTTTTTTTAAATAGATGATACAAATACAAAAGAGCCATGAAGCTACAACATTTTTAAATTGTAAGAATTCCACTTAACACCAGTGTATTTACTACAAAATTTCATTTCCAGTAATATAAAGCAGGCCTGACCTTTCTTCTAGCAATTGACTTAACTATGCCAAAAGAATACTAAAAGCAATACTTCTGAATACACCTGAAATTGCTAATTCTGTTTGTTTCCCACTCCTAAAAGTATAATGTAAATATTTATGAAACTGGTATTTTTAGTTTTCCCTATTAAAAGCCATTATGAGCACTTAACTGTGAATTAGACTATATCTTAGCCTTTATTAATGGGTTACCCTTTCAGCCCTTGTTTATTTGTTACTAACTCACATGACCTATAGCTGATCTCTTTTCTAGGCCTCATTTCTCTTTTCTGTAGAATAGGAGACCTGAGTTAAAGCAATGATTCTTTTAACCTTCTCTTTGCAAATACTTGAGAATCTGAGGAAAGCTACCTCTCCATAATAATGCACATATGCACTTATGTAAAAATTTTATAAGCAATTATTTATAATGGTGAAAAATTGGAAACAACCTCAATGTTCACCAATAGACAGTTAAGTAAACTGTTATACCCATTCAATGAAATTCCTTGCAACTGTGAGTAGAATGAAGAAATCGTCTATGTACTAATATGAAAAAATTTCCATTGTTACTTGATAAAAGCAAGTTACAGAACAGTGTGCATAATATATAACCTTTTGTGTAAAAAGATAAAAATATAAAATATATTTTAATTTTCATGTATAAACATAAAGAAATTGTGGAAGAATAAACAAGAATTTTTGATGGAAGTGGGAAATGAAGATGGGGGTAGGAGGAACCTTTTATTGTGTACTTTCTTACATTGTTTGAATTATGTGAATGCACTGCCTATTAAATTTTTAAATTAAAAAATATTATATATTTCCTAAAGAGGTCCAGACAACCTACTGAAGCTAGAAGGTAATTTCCTGTCCAGCACTATTTTTCTATAATGCATTGACTTAATAACCATGTAATTATATACACTTAATGAACCAACAAGAAAATTTAAGGAAAAAATATTTTTCATTGTGGTACTCATATAAACATATGAAGTAATTGGATACTGAATGGATACTAAGTGACTCAATAGATCCTAATTTGAAATCTCGTTTTATATAATTTCCTTAATCACTGATGCACTTGGGTAAATTTCTTCAAGGGAAAAAGTTTGCATAAATCATTAAGCCATCTTCCTCCCCATTGATTCAAATTTCAGACAGGGTATTTCACAAGGGAGTCCAGGTTTTAGAAATAAAAATAGAAATTTCTATCTTATCTGACCAAATAATCAAGAGTACTAAAACAAGGGGACCGGAGAAATGCCGTCTTATCATTTGGACATAATCTCAGACTTCGAAGCAAATTAAATAGCACATGAGAACATCACACAGCATCCCCAAATGAGATGACATTTGAGGAGTCCTTCATCCCTCATTTGAGCAGGAAAATCAGGTGGATATGGTTTTCATTCCTAGGCTAGTTACTTAACTTCTCTGGGCCTCCATTCCATCTGTAAAATGGAAATCACAGTACCTATCTCCTAAGGATGTTGTGAGGTTTAAAAGAGGAAACACAGGAAGGCAAGACGCAGAAGGAAAAGATACCCTAGGACCGTTGGCAGGTGTCTGACGGCTCGAATCAAAACAAGCGGCATTCTGGGAGCTGTAGTTTCCAGGGACTGCACTTTCCTGCACAAGCACTGCCTCCTCTACGCCGCCGAAAATCACACCTGGCAGAATTCCCAACGAAAAAGGCGCAACTCTCCAGCCTTTCCCGGCTATGTCTCCTGAAGACCTCCTAGGCAAGCATTTTTTTTTTTTTTTTATCAAAGCAGATGTGTGGGCTGGGTGTGTCTCGGGGTCCTAAACGAAGCCATCGCCACAGTTCTGTGTTTCAGCGGGGCACCCTGTCAAGAGCGGCCGGCTGCAGGCGGTAAGGAAGGCGAAGTTGAAGGCGGCAGCCCTGACCGAAACTTTTCAATTGCCAGGATGATCGGAGGAAACCTACCCTGCCGCGGAGAGAAAAGCAGCCCCCGCCAACCCATCTGCTTCCCAAGCTCTTACCACCCGCCCCCACCCCCCGGCTTCTTTTCTTCCTGGAGTACCTACCCCTGGCGCTCGGTATCTGTTATTATTGAAGCATCAAACCCTGTCGCTTACCGTTTCCTCGCTATGTGCCAGGCTGGTGCTAACCATGCACAACAGGGCGCATTCCCTTCACGCACTCTGATCTCAAGGCTGAAAGCTCCCCATCGCATCCTCACATGCAACCTGTTCCCCCAACTCCCAGGCACCCCACCAGCGGAGCCGCCCCCCTAGCTCTGCACCCCACACGAACCCAGCACCCCCGGGGCTCCGGCACGGCGGTCCCAACCTGGCCCCGACTTGTTGCAAAGAACGCGAGGGCGCCCTCCAAACTTCTGACTTCCCCGGGCGCAGGAGCCCCTCCACGTCCATCAAAGCCCCTACTTTTTCTCCAAAGTTCAACATTCAGACCAGATCATGCACCGCCGCGCCAAGCCCTGTTCCAAC
>NW_005871361.1:286033-301441 GCF_000147115.1 Myotis lucifugus
TAAATTATCCGGAACCCCGTCTCTCTCCGGGCTGCCTTTGACAGGAGAGTAGCCTTTGTGGCCGACAGCAGGCCTGCTGTGCCCAGAAGCTAAGGGCCCAAAAATAACAGCTTCTTGTCCGTCCTCATCTCCATATCCCTCTCCAGGTCCTTCCTGGGGCTCCCCTCCTTTGGCTGGAAAAACACGTTCCCGGGGTTCCTCATTCCCTCAGCCTCTGGCCGCTCTGCCCCCCCCCACCCCACCTCCCCGCCCCTCCTGCGCACACTTTCTTCCAGCTGAAACTCCCCAGTTGTGTCTTGCAGTCTGGACCTGAGTGCAGCCCTGCATATCCAGCTGCCTGATGGAGATGTCATCTTGGATGGCTGCATCTCTGACGTACAAAGCTGAAGTCACTGTTTGTTGTTGTTGTTGTTGTTGTTGTTGTTGTTTTCCCCACCCTCCTTCCAAAACAGCTCTTCTTCTTTTCCTCATTGAGGTTCTCAACCTGTGGGTCGCGACCCCTTTGGCAGTCGAACGACCCTTTCACAGGGGTCGCCTAAGACCATCCTGCATATCAGATATTTACATTACGATTCATAACAGTAGCAACATTACAGTTATGAAGTAGCAACGAAAATAATGTTATGGTTGGATCACAACATGAGGAACTGTATTTAAAGGGCCAGAAGGTTGAGAACCACTGTAAGGGACTATCCTCCCAATTCCTCAAGCTCCAAACCCAGTCACCTTTACTTCTCCATCATCTCCCACACCTGTCAGTTTTCTAGTTCTGTCCGTTCTCCCACTATCACGGCTATTTTCTCGCCTATCCTCTCTTTATGCCTCTCCCACGGCTCCATTCAAAAATAAAACAAGACCCCATACGACGATGGCAGTCGTTTTGATAGATTGTCTTCCTGCCCACAGCCTCTCTTCCTCCAGTCCGTCATCCACAGCTTGTAGAGTTGCTTTCTAAAAGACAGCTCGGACGTCATCCCTGGCTGGGCTAGGCACTGGGTGAGGTGCTCAGAATTGGATGCCAGCCCCCTTTCTGGGTGCAGAGAGTATGGGAGAAAGAATGGCTCCCCTCTGATACCGCTCTGCTCTAGCAATTCTCCCATCCTTTGTTTTTTGCGTTATTTTTATTTTTTCGCTGTTGTTGTTTGTGTTTTTGCACTAAGGTAGTTTTGGGGCAGGAAGGCATTAGGAAAATGACATTTCCTTTTGGGAATCTTTATAAGAAAACACGAGTGTTGTAAGGAGAGCCAAGTCCAAAGAAGCAACGCAATGCAATGAAAGGCATCAGAGGCCCTGGGTTTCCATGAGATTGTCCGGAAACAGTGCCTGAGGTGGTGGTAAACCAATCCAAGGCAGAGAGCAGAAAAAAAGGAAGAAGTGGATTCCCAAGATGAGAACCAGATGGCTAAAGAACAGTCAAGAATTGAAGAAGGGTCAATGAGTAATTGAAACAGCGCTTGTGTTTACCGAGGCCCAGACAGTCAGAATCCTGCCAGACACAGAAGCATGGCCTCGGCTGCACTGCCCTTTGTCCAGGGGTTCTCCTCACTTCTTCCCACTTGCAGTTCTTGAGGACTCCGTGCCCAGATTCTGACAAGGGAGGCCTGTGGTCCAGGGATCAAGCCAACCACCATGAGAGACAGGGCCCTTGGAGTGGGCTGTTCGCTCTTGACAGTCTGGGGCTCTTCATCTGAAGCCTGTTTGCTGTTGGAGGAGCTGAGCCACAGAAGCGTAGCATTGCTTTCTTGGATACAAATAAAGACAGGAAATGTCACTTTGCAGAGGGAAAAAGCAAGAGGTCTGAACAGCGCTCTATCAAAAAGCCAGGAGATCTGGGGTGGGTCCTGGCCCCATCGCCCCTTTCATGGCCTCATTGTGTGTCATTTCAAACAGGTAACTTTTTTTCCTCTGGGCCTCAGTCTCCTCATCTGTAAAGCAAGGCTGTTGGAGTTCAGCAGTTCTCAACTGTGGTGCACCTCACAAAGACACACACACACACACACACAGCAGTTCTCAACTGTGGTGCACCTCACACACACACACACACACACACACACACACATATTCGCACACATGCCAAAGTCCCACCTCAGATCTACTGAGACCACCAACAGATCAATTCAAAGATCTCTTCTAGTTCTAACATTCTAGAAGTCTGACTTCCAATTCCCAGTCCCTTCTCTCCTCCATCGCTGCTGCCCAAGGAGTCTTACTCAGGCAGTAGCAGTGAACGAAGACAAGGCAGATAGAAGAAATCTGGAGAGTTGTTCACTGTGTGTGGAAATGAGGGAGACGGGGATGGTTCTAACATGTCAAGCCCAGGAGCCTGAGGTTATGATCATAATTGACAACTGACAAAAAAAGGAAAGGCAGTCTAAAAAAGCGAGGACGTGGTCGACATTTTGTCTAGTTTCGTTTGCCATCAGCACCCAAGCCTTCTTTCCGTTTGGGAGAATGCCCCATCCTGTGCAGTATTGCAGAGACCCGGGCAGCTGAAGCCGGGAGAGATTCTTCTCCCGGTCCCGAAGCAGCCAGAACAGGACAGCTGACCTAGGCTCAGCCACCTGGCCACTCCTCTCTGAGCTTTGACTCTTCAGAGAATGCTGCAAAGACACATGGACAAATTTAGAATTCTTCAGAGCCACAGAGGCAGCAAGTGTTCAGATACAGTGGGTCCCGTGGAGGCTGGTGTTCCTACCGTGGACGGTGGCCAGGTCAGATTGCTTCTGAGGCATGAACTTGGCTGTGGTGCCCGCTGCCTGGCCTGTCTGGGTTATTACCCATTTTCCATCTTCCGCTCCCCGGCCTTCCCGTCAACAGTTTGTATCCTTTCCGTCAATTTCCCCTTTTCTTCGGTTACAAATTCTGTTTGTTGTTTGCATCCAAGAACCCTGACCGAGACATTGGTTTGTTGTTTCTGAGGTGTCACCTGAAAATGCTTGTCAAGGCTGCTGTGTACAGGATGAAACAATCCGAGAAGCTTGGGCTGACCGCCTCCAACAGAACAAGCTGAGTGTCCCTGAGCCTTCGCCTGCACCACAGACCACCATGGGACGAAGGGTTCCCAGACTCCCTTTATTTATTTATTTTTTTATTGCTTAAAGCATTACAAAGGGTATTACATATGTGTCCTTTTTTTTTCCCCTGCCCTTGACAATACCCCGGCTTCCCCTACCCCCCAGTGTCTTATGTCCATTGGTTATGCTCATATGCATGCATACAAGTCCTTCGGTTGATCTCTTACCCCCTCCCTCCTGCCCCCCAACCCTCCCCGGCCTTCCCGCTGCAGTTTGACAATCTGTGTGAGGCAGCTCTGCCTCTGTATCTATTATTGTTCAAAAGTTTATAATGGTCTCTATTATCCATGAATGAGTGAGATCATGTGGTATTTTTCCTTCATTGACTGGCTTATTTCACTTAGCATAATGCTCTCCAGCTCCATCCATGCTGTTGCAAATGGTAAGAGTTCCTTCTTTTTTACAGCAGCATAGTATTCCATCGTGTATATGTACCACAGTTTTCTAATCCATTCATCTACTGATGGGCACTTAGGCTGTTTCCAGATCTTAGCTATGGTGAATTGTGCTGCTATGAACATATGGGTGCATATATCCTTTCTGATTGGTGTTTCTGTTTTCTTGGGATATAGTCCTAGAAGTGGGATAACAGGGTCAAATGGGAGTTCCATTTTTAGTTTTTTGAGGAAACTCTGGCACTAACTTTTTAAAAACTGCACCAGTCTGCATTCCCACCAGCAGTGCACAAGTGTTCCTTTTTCTCCACATCCTCTCCAGCACTTGTCGTTTGATTTGTTGATGATAGCCAGCCCAGACTCCCTTTAATGCTGCCATCCTTGATGCCCGCTGGAACAGACAGCAGTGTGGCCACGCCCACCAGTGCGTCCTCTCCAGCTGCTTTTGCTCTGCCCCTCCCGGCATACTTTCTGAGGGTTGCTTTGCTGCCAAAACTCCCTGCCATCCTTCGCATAGCGTCTTCCTAGATAGCTCTCCATGGCCCATACCACCACTGTGCCTTCAGCACTCCTCATTCACAGCACTACAGACCTTCCCTCTTCCCTCCTCCCGCTTCCCTCCAGCTGGGGGCGCCAGCTTCTCCCTGCTGGACTGAAAAAACTCCCAAGTTGAAGACAGGCTGTTCTCCTGTCTCAGACCCAAGAACCCCTTCTTGCTACCCAGGCACTGAGTCCATCCTGAGACCTCACACATGAGGAAGGAGGAGGCTCAGTCTCTCCGACCGCACCAGCACCACCTCTCCTTTACCTTCCTCATCTCCTCTGGTGGCATCTTCTTCCTGTCCTCTTTCTTCCTCAAGCCAGATTCCCCCTAGAGATTCGGCCCCTTCCCTTCTGCTTTAAAGATCCTTGCTACACTATTACTCATCTTCAGTTCCTTCCCTTTTGTCTCAGAGGAAGAAGTAGTTCTTTTTGCAATGCTAAACCTTCTAGCCGTCTCTTTCCAGCCTCCTCCAGATTCTTTCCAAACACTCTAAAAGTACAAATAAGTCTTGATCCCTGGCCCCCTTAAGAGCGAGTCTAACAGAGAGGCAAAAGCATTAATAAATAATTGTACAGAAAAAAAAGAGAATTGTATCAGAATTGCAAGCTCTATAACTAAGACACATATAAGGTGCTGTGGAAGCAGAGAACAAAATTGGGGAGGGGGTTGGAAAAGGTTCACAGAGGAGGGGACATCTGGGCTCTGTTTTGAAAGATGAGCAGGAGTTCACCGGGCAGACAGGGGAAGGCATTCCAGGCAGAGGGAAAACAAGGGCAGAGGCATAAAGGTAAAACCGTTCAGGATCTGTGTGGGACTGGTAAGGAATTCAGTGTGGCTACATGAGTGGGACATGAGGCTAGAAAATTGGGGAGGAAAAGAAACTAGAATATATTGAGCAACTACCATGTGCTAGTGCCTGCTAAGCAATAACGTATCTAATTTAAACCAAAAATAACCCCATAAAGTTGATATATTCTTTCCATTTTATAGAGAAATAAACTCAGGATATTGAGGGACATTAAAAGGGTTAATATTTGGACCAGGGGAGTGTTACATATGAATTTGAATTTTATAAGAATAACTCTCAATCCTATAATTATCAGTGAGGAATAAAAATAATCTAAGCAGACTTCATCCCACCCCACGGAGTTGCGATATCATTGGAAAAAATACAGTGCAGCTAACAGTCACTTACTTAACAACTATTTATTGAGCACCTACCATGTTGCAGGATAAGGCAGGTGCTGAGAATTGAGCAGTGAACATAGCAGGCAAGGTATGGATGCTGAGCCCAGCTTGAAGTACAGTATTTGACACATTCCAGATGCTGTGGAATGAATGAATGTTAACTCCTTAGTTATGCCTTTAAATGGCTAGCAAGGTTCAAAGTACAGCGCATTGCCAAAAAGAAAAAATTCTGTTTAACAAGCACATTAGTGGAGAAAAAAATAGTTCTTTAATTTCTTTAAATTTCCCCTCTAGATAACGATATCCACCTAGACTCTGTCTCTCTGCACCTCCCTCCCACCCCCTTGGTCGTCCCTCCTCTCTTCCCTACCCTCAGAGTCTCTATCCTCCTTCCTCAAGGCTCTGGCCTAGTGTTTCAAGCAACCAATTTCTTCTTTGACTTAGTGATTCTTTTTTTTTTTTTTAAAGGAATAGAGGTAACTTTAAGAAGTCGTTAAGTTCTCAAAGAGCATACTTACAAAAGAAAAAAAGGTCCTTGAAGTTCAACATACAGCGATTGAGGAAATATATGGGTAAATGGTCGTCCCTAAGCCCACTTCAGAGAAACAGCCAAAAAAACAAACCTGTCTCTGCTAGTCTGACCACCTGTTACAATGTACAGAACATGCCTCATTCTAGTGGAGTCTACCTCTTTTTCCCATCTCATCAAAGAAATCCTCTTACCTTCACTTTGCCCGTGGTCGGCAAACTGCGGCTCGCGATCCACATGCGGCTCTTTGGCCCCTTGAGTGTGGCTCTTCCTAAGCCTTAGGAGTACACTAATTAAGTTAGTAACAATGTACCTACCTATATAGTTTAAGTTTAAAAAATTTGGCTCTCAAAAGAAATTTCAATCGTTGTACCATTGATATTTGGCTCTGTTGACTAATGAGTTTGCCAACCACTAGTGCCCCAGAAGGAAGGGCTCATGACTCTACTCCAGGAAAAGGGGGGAAGAAGAAAACCCCCACTTTGTCTTAATTAAATAGATATTTATACTGACCAGAATGAAGAATTGGCCTCAGATGAGAGCACTGTGATGGAATCAGAAAAACAAGTCAGGGTGGGGGGAGACGGGGTGTCACAAAACAGCCTCCCAACGATTGACTTCCTTAGTTTGGAAATAGATCTAAGGTGGATTCTGCTGGAGACTGAGAACAGAGAGCATGGCCTCCCAAGTTCCTTCGTCCTTCAGGAAGACAGGATTCTACACCAAGTGACCAGTGAGAAACCTGATTGGATCTCTTCCACAGCGGTCATTGTCCCACAGTTCCTTTTGTTTCCTGGGCTCCAGGCTCTGCTATCTCCATTCCTGACAAAAGCCTATGGGCAGCTCCCAGGACTGTGATGTCTCTGAGCGACCACCAGGGGGCAGGCTAACACTACTGAGCTCTCCCCACGGTCTCTTCTACACCGTTTCCATGGAGCCAAACTCAGAATGTCAGAGCTGGAACCGGCTTTAGAAATTTTCCAAAGGCTTCTAATCAAACCTCTTCATTTACAGAGAAAAAAAACAAAAACGAGGACTACAGGAGGGAAATAATTTGTCAAAGCTGCATAGTAGGAACTAGAAACCAAGTCTTCTGGCTTCCCCAGTCCTCTACATGTTCCAGCACACCTAGCTACTGCTGTCTCATATTTAATTTTAGAATACACTGGTTTTTAACGGTACTTTCCTATGTAATAGACTTGTCGCTACAATTAGATTGTAAGTCCTCAGGACCCGGGATCATGCTTTGACTCGTACATCTTCTCCGGCACCTAGCACATGGCTGGCTCTAATACCAGATGGAGGATTTCAACAAATATTGTGAAACTGCTAAGTGGAAAGCCCGGAGACAGTTCCTGAGAACACATAGATGGAAATGTACTGTCCCTGCCCTCGAGGAGATTACTATCTAGGGGAGAAAACAGATATGTCAACGAGCAACTATAATTCAGGAGATGGTTTTTTTTTTTACAGTGGTACAGGCAAAGCAGTATGGAAGCACAGAAGAGGAAGTGTCTGACTATCTGGATACAAAACTGGGTCCTAAAGGAAGGATGAGAACTCAGCAGAGAAGGCATGGGAATTCCAAATAGAAGGAATAGCAAAATAAGTCAAAACACAGAGACATGAGAACATGGTGTATGAGGTGAAAATGATTGCTTCTGCGTCGCTGGTGCCTAGTATGGGCAAGAAGTTGGATTGGGAAGGGAGTAGTAAATAAGGAAGTTTGAGGTCAGCAATAAAGTTGATGTCCATTCATTCACTCAATAGTAAGTACCCCCATGTGCCGTGTAGCACTGTTGTTGGCAATGACGGTTGTGAGATGAATAAAAATGAAGGTAGTAATAATAACTATAAAAATACTACTGTGATTGGTTTCCAAGGATTTGGAGTCTTGAGTTTAAGGTTTATTCCTCACATAAATCAGATAATCCGGGTAAATATTCTATCCTCTGTTTATTTTCATTTATTTTAAAAATAGTAAGCCTCTACTATGTGCTAGGCACTATTCTAGGAACTAGCAGTATAGCAGTGATCAAGAATTAAGGCCCAAGCTGTCATGGAGCTTTCATGCTCATGGGAAAGGCAGGTAATATACAAGTGAAGAAATACATTTCTAATCCATGATAAGTGACACAAAGGGAATCAAACAAGGCAACACGTCCTGGCTGGGTAGCTCAGTTGATTAGAGTGTCGTCCCCATATGCCAAGGTTTCCAATTCTATCCCTGCTCTCTCTCCCTCTCACTCTCTCTTTTCCTCTCTCTCTAAAAAAATCAATTAATTTTTAAAAATCCTTTTTAAAAAGCACAAGGCAGTATGGTAGAAAATGATGGGGACACTATGAGATGGGTTGGGCCAGCGAAACCTCACCAAGGGAGCGGCATTTGAGCTGAATGGAGTGTCAGTCAGGGAAAAGGATGAGGGAAGAACGTTGCAAGCAGGAGAAACCTCAAGAGCAGAGACCCTGCAGAGGATCCAGACAGCTTGGTGTACCAGAAAGAAGCTGGCGTGTTAGAGCAGAGCAGGCACCAGGAGAACGGCCAAAGTCCGAAGGTAGGCAGAGGTCAGGTCATGGAGGGTTTTACAAAATGTGGTATAAGGGTTCTTATTCCAAGTGCAATAGAGAAGTTTTAAGTAAGGGAGTGACATGACCTGATTGCATTTTTAAAGCGGACTCTGGTGGCTCTTCTTTCCCACCTTTGGGTGGATGGGGTACCTGCCCCCATCAGGCTGTGGGACCCACGTTATTGGGCACTGTTCTCTGGAACTCTGTCTCCATCTTCACAGACCGGTGGGAAGAAGTCTCTGAGGACAAACTGCTTTAGAAGTCCCCCTGAGCCTGGAGGAGGCAGGAGCAGAAGTTCTATTCTCGGTGCCTGGTTCGTGGGGACACCTGCAGGAGAGGAGACCTCTGGCTGGTAGCAGAGCATAGGACCTGGGTGAGGGATGATCTCGCTCCGTGTCTTCCACTGAGGACACTTTATGCCCACGCAGCTTCCCTCATCGGGGCTCCGTGGAACTGAGGGCTATGTGTTCCTTCCTCCTGGGTCCCGACACCTCCTCCATCAGAATTTCTGTGTGCAGTTTGTTCTGGCAAGAGGGCCCACTGAGAGAGAAAAAAGACTTGGGAATATTCACATAATCACAGAAGAACCCATACAAATCAATACAGGATCTTCACCTTGCTTTAAGAAAATCCATTAACTTATTCATACCGATATTGAGTACCCACGATTTACCAGGCATTACTTGGGGGTGTTGAGGTTC
Organism: Myotis lucifugus; assembly: GCF_000147115.1. Taxonomy (NCBI): domain Eukaryota; kingdom Metazoa; phylum Chordata; class Mammalia; order Chiroptera; family Vespertilionidae; genus Myotis; species Myotis lucifugus. The sequence continues at coordinate 295,033 of NW_005871361.1, forward strand.
ATTCACCATTCTACAGACATTTATTTAGGCCAACTATATGCACAGTATCTGGAGATCCCAAGGAAGATGTTCTAAAATAATAATATGTTTTAAGTAAACTAGAGGCCCAGTGCATTCTGCACTGGTGGGGTCCCTCAGCTTGGCCTGTGCCCTCTCACAATCTGGGATCCCACGGTCTGCCGGTTTTGGCCCGATCCCCGCAGGCCAGGCCAAACCGGCAGTCCGACATCCTCCAAGGGATATAGTAGTGCAGGAAGCCACAGGCGGCCTGGGAGGAGCCCAAGCACTGGCTGGGTGCCTCATTGCTCCTGCTCATCCTGGCCCCACTGCGCCTGCCAGCCACCGTGGCACTAGGAGGAGGGAGAGGAACACTTGGCGCAGCTGCGCTCGCCAGCCTTGAGCCCCGAGTCTGGCACCTGTTGGCCAGCTGAGCAGCGCTCCTGCTATGGGAGCACACTGACCACCTGGGGCCAGCTCCTGCATTGAGCGTCTGCCCCCTGGTGGTCAGTGCACGTCATAGCGACCGGTCAAATGGTTGACCAGTTGACAGTTGACCGGTTGCTTAGGGTTTTATATCTATAGATATTTGTTACATGGCTTAGTAACTCTGACCTGGCTGAAGGTTGGGAATAGAATGGAGATTGTTCACTTTACAAATAAATTAACTCTGACAGCTCCTTTAAATAAAACTTTCCTCCTACTGTATCTAAATTGGAGCCGGCTCTAAGAGTCTCTCCTTTCAGGACATCATCAAGTAAAGGCAGTATATAGCACCTATCTATATATAAGCGACCATTACAACCAAACGACCAGAATGACTGGTCGACCAGTCGCTATGACACACACTAACCACTAGTGGGCAGACGCTCAACACAGGAGCTGCCCCCTCGTGGTCAGTGCGCTCCCACAGCCAACCTCCTGTGGCCAGCCAACCTCCCGCGGTCCCTCCCCTTATTCCTCCCCCTGACCGGAAGGCCCTGATTGGCCCAGCCCTGAGTGGGACTGGGCGAGAGGGCCCCAACTGGCCCTGATCATCGGTCAGGCCTAGGGCCCCACCTGTGCACGAATTCGTGCACCGGGCCTCTAGTAGTTAATAATAGTGTATTGCATATTTGAAAGTTGCTAAGAGATTAGATCTTAAAAGTTATCACAAGAGCCCTGACCACAGTGGCTCAGTTGGTTGGAGCCTCATCCTACACACCAAAAGGTGGTGGGTTCAATTCCTGGTCAGGACACATACCCAGGTTGCAGGTTTGATCACTGGTCAGGGCGCCTACGGGAGGCAACTGATCAATGTTTCTCTCTCATATTTCTCTCTCACACATTTCTATCTCTATCTCTATCTCTATCTCTATCTATCTCTATCTCTATCTCTATCTCTCTATCTTTCTCATTCCTCCTTCCTCTCTCTAAAATCAATTTAAAAAATCATATCCTTGGTCAAGGATTAAAAAATAAAAAGTTATCACACACACAAAAAATCTGTAACTGTGTGGTGACAAATGTTAGACTTATTGTGCTGATCATTTTATATATATATATATATATATATATACGTTATACACGTGAACTAATATAATGTTATGTTAATTGGGCCTCAATTTTATCTTTAAAAAAAGTAACCAAAACTGGCTTGTAAAGGCTCAGGACAGTTGAATGTTAAATTTTCAGGAATTTTGCAAGCTGATTGTTAAACAAAGTCATTACTAAACATTAAATTATATAAACGTAAGTCAAAACAGTGAAACTCATCACCTCCTAATTATTTAACTACATTTTAATATCAATGTTCTTGAAATTGTTTATATCTGTTGTACCTGTATGATGGAAATACTACATAATGGTGTCCTACTGTACATCTCTTCTCAACTTCACATTCAATGATGTCACATTGGTAGCTTGAAACTGGCCATGGTGGGAGTATTTATACCATGGAAATTGGCAACTGCTATAAAACAAGGGCTTTTGTTCCTCTTAGAAAGCTGGTTGTTAAACACATCACTGATGGAGAGTCTCTGTCATGTAGTATTAGATTAACTCTTTTGTGGTGCATCTGCTTTTATTTTTATATTTTTAAATATTTTAAAATTGATTTTAGAGAGGAAGGGAGAGGGAGAGACAGAAACTTCAGTGATGACAGAGTTATTAATCAGCTGCCTCCCACATGCCCCACACTGGGGATCAAGCCCACAACCCGAGCATATGCCCTGACCAGGAATCTAACCGTGACCTCCTGGTTCATAGGTTGATGCTCAACCACTGAGCCACACTGGCCAGGCAGTGCATCTGCTATTAGAACCTTTCAGAATTAAGAGGGCTGGGTTAAGAAATCTTTTCCTCAACACTGATCTCTATAGCCTATTACCATGCTAATTTTACATAATCAAGCCTGCAACCCAAAAAGAGGCATATTACCCACAAATAACATGTCACAAGAGAACTATTTGAAGGAACAAGGACATTTTTTCAACAAACCTTTATTTAATAGCTACTGTGTGCAAAGCTGTGTGCTGAAGACTAGGGAAGATATTAGATAAGTAGTAGTCTCTGTTCTCAAGGAACTCACTTTAGGCGAGTGCAGGCAAAAGAGCTCAGCACATTTGAAGAAAGAGAGAATTTAATGTGGCATGAAGGGTCCAAGGACTAGAACTGGAAAGGATGAGAGTCTGGAAGATCAAATCTCTGTAGAACTCTTAAAAGACAGGAGGAGTTGGCTTGCTCTGTGCAGCCCTGGGGACAGAGCTAGGAGCAAACGCAGGGGGTCCAAGGGAATCAGATTTCAGTTAACGTTCTAACAGAGCTGTCCAACAGTGCAATGGGCTGCCTTGGAAGGCAACGAGTGGGTTCCCCAGGAGGGAAGCGAGCACGTCCCAGACAAACCTGGTGCAACAAATTGCTATGCATCGATATAATTTTTTGGGAAGAATTTCTAAAAATCTCACTGCTTAAAGGCTATGAGATAATATGTGGACAACCATCTTCAACAGCAATTCTACAGAAGACACACAAATTTTCCTCAAGTGCTTGTTTATGTCAATCATTAATTAAAACTGAAGGCAACAGGGGTGCTGTAAGCCCTCCCATGATAGAATAATATCTTTCAAATCACTGAGGTCTACACTCATTCATGAAGCAATTATTTATTCAGTATCTTTGTGTATCAGGGACTTTGCTAAGTGCTGGAAATATAGATAGAAATGAAAAAAGACCCCTGCCCTCACAGTGCAGGGAAGAAATGCAAATAAATATTTACACTCCAATAGCTACAATACAAAGTGGTATCAAAAATTCACTTGGCTAAGGGGATTCAGAGAAGGCCTCAGAGAGGAAGTGACTCAGAGCTGACTTTTTTAAATTATTAAACTTATTGGGATAACATTGATTAACAGCATTATATAAGTTTCAGTTGTACAGTTGTATAACACAACATCAGTATACCCTATTGTGTGCTCACCACCCAAAGTCTAGGCTCCTTGTATTTGACCCCCTTTACCAGAGTGGAATAGAAGGAGAGTGGAGGGGGATGAAGAGAATTGACTTTGAAAAGTAAAAAGGGATTCACTTAATGAGGGAGGAGAAAGGCAGGCAGAAGGAAAACATAGAAAGCTATGGAGGCATGAAAATGAAATGCCGTTGGGGGAGGTGAATGGTTCGTAAAGTGTAGGGTGGGTGGTGATGGTAAAGAGGAGCCAAAATGTGCCTAGTTTTTAACCCAATGCTGATGATTTGTTTGTTAGCTTTTTTACATGCTTTTCTTGATTTTAGAGAGAGGAAGGGAGGGGGGAGAGAGAGAACATCAATCAATCTGGGTATGTGCCCTGACCTGGAATCAAACCCAAAGCCTTCTGGTGCATGGGAAGATGCTCCAACCAACTGAGCCACACGGGTGGCCAGGAAGTCATAGGAGGCCAATGATGTCTTTTCCTGTTATTTATTCACTTAAAATTTCTATTTTTGGAAGAGTTTTAGATTGACAGAAAGTTGCAAAGATAGTACAGAGTTCTTATCCAAGAACCATGCAGGGTGGGGCAAAAGTAGGTTTACAGTTGTGAGTACGCAAAAACAGTTTATTCTTGCATTATTTATTAATTATTGTATTATATTCCATACGAACAACTGAAAACCTACTTTTGTTCCATCCTGTATATCTTTCACCTGCTTCCCCCAGAGTTTACATCTCGCATAGCCATGGCACATGTGTCAAGACTAAAAAACCTGCATTGGAACATTACTATTAACTAAAATATAGACTTTACTCACCAGTTTTTCCACTGATGTCCTTTCACTGTCCCAGAATCTAATCAGGATACCACGTTGCATTTAATATTATTTACTTTTTATTTCCAATGATGGAAAAGTGATGTGATCAGATTTGTCTGTGGAAATGATCAACATAATTTTTACGGCAGGTGCGAGAAAAATAGATTGGAGGGGCCGAGACTAGGGGTGAAGACTTGTTAAAAGGCTGTTGGGAAAGTCCAGTAAGGGATGATGACGGCCTGAACTCTAGGATAGTGAGGATGGAGAGGAGGGTTGAGACCTTTTTGGTCTCATGGTAGAGACCTTTCCTGCAGTAGAACGAGCAGGCTGTAGGGGAGGCCAATCTGAATCCACCTCTTACATCTAAGAAGTGAACATACGACAACAGCCGATTTTAAACCACCTGGAGAAAGGAAAAGATCTGTGTCCCAGATCCTTGGGGTGACATTATTTCTGCAATTAAGCACTAAATTTAACTCTTGTTGTTAATCCTCACCTGAGAACATTGTTTCTGTTGATTTTTAGAGAGAGTGGACGGGAGGGAGGAGGACAAAGAGAGAGAGGTTAACATTGATGTGAGAGAGACACATCTGTTGGTTGCCTCCCATATGCTGGATGGAACCTGGAACCCAGGTACATGCCCTTTACCTGGAATCCAGCTGTGACCCTTCCTTGTGCAGGCTGGTGCTCTCACCGAGGAGCATCCTGGGTCAGGGCTAAACTTAACTCTTGAACTCCCTGAAAGCCAAGACAAAAAAGGAAGTTTGATGGCATACACCGTGTACTCAACGGAGAGGAAGAGACTGGCCAGATTGGGACAGGACAAGTTAAGTCTGAAGGGCACTGGGGAGACAGAGTATGTTGTCCCTGGTTCTGAGAGCCCCGAGGAAGCTCTGTTTCTGGGGTCACTGGTTGCTCCCAGTGCCCTCTGTTCTGGAGGGGGCAGCCTGGCATCCTCCTCGCTGTTCTGAGGGGGAGCCCGGCCTCAGACCAGGAAGATATCTTTACCGACAACCAGTCAGAAGTATTTCAACCTGGAAATGTGATTCCCTGCCGGAGTGGGTTGTGGTTCAGCATCCCATTTCCCTTCTTGCTCCTCTCCGTGTCCTGGAGCTTCCAGCAGCTCTGCAAGAGAAGCTGGGCAGGAAGTTGAGGTCCAAAGCAGGAATGGATGTACTTACCCCAATGTCCCAGCAAGCTCGGGAGAGAGCCCAGGTAAGGACCCTGCCCTTTTGATTTCAGAGCCTGAGTGTTCCTTGTCTGGACAGAGCTGGTTGTTCTCTTCCTAGGATCCTAATTCAAGTACTCATTCAACACAAGGTATTCAGCACCAGCCACGGGCTGGGGGTGTGCAAGGCCGCACTTTAGACCACCAGCCCTTACTGAAGGGGACTGCGCATGGCCAACACTCTCCGGGAGGTGCAGGCCTTCCCTGCAGAGCAGTGGTTCTCAACCTTGGCTGCACATTAGAATCACCTGGGAATCTTTTTCAAATCCTGATTTCTGGGCCTCATCCTCCGGAAATTCTGTTTCTTCGTTATGGGGCGGGGCCACAACATTAGTAACAAAGAAACAGAATTTCCGGAGGATGAGGCCCAGAAATCAGGATTTTAAAAAAGATTCCCAGGTGATTCTCATGTGCAGCCAAGGTTGAGAACCACTGCTCTAAAGTGTTACATTTTAAGCTAGAATTTAGAAGATTTCTAGCTTTTAGAAATAAGATGCCCCTGTATGTTGATAGGCTTGTTATGAGATATCCTAGAAGTATGCTGGTGATTTTAAACATCATTTCCTTAACAAAATGGCATATTTTCCCACAGAAGGTGAAGAGATTGAGAAATGATCTCATGATGGATTTTAAATGACAATTATCTAGAGATGAAGATCTGTTTAAAGGGGAAAACATGCTTTGGAGCTTATAAATCTGAATTCGAATCCGGACGATGCCACTTACTGCTATTGGGTTAAAAGATCTACAATGGACAGATGTTATTTTGTTTTGTTTTGCTCACTTGATAGTCATCCCCACTTCCTTTGGGGGAAGGTACAATGTACCACCTCTCTCCATGGGTTTGAGTTGTGTTGTCCCACTTCCCTGCCCAGGGGGAAGCATGTGATTCAGGCAAACCAGGAAAATGATACTCAATCC